>NC_057753.1:1514022-1606061 GCF_004010195.1 Chiloscyllium plagiosum
GTGTGTGTGTTCTCAGTGACAGTGCACTGTTTCAGCAGTTCCTAGTGTGCGTGTTCTCAGTGACAGTGCACTGTTTCAGCAGTTCCTAGTGTGCGTGTTCTCAGTGACAGTGCACTGTTTCAGCAGTTCCTAGTGTGCGTGTTCTCAGTGACAGTGCACTGTTTCAGCAGTTCCTAGTGTGCGTGTTCTCAGTGACAGTGCACTGTTTCAGCAGTTCCTAGTGTGCGTGTTCTCAGTGACAGTGCACTGTTTCAGCAGTTCCGAGTTGTGTGAGTGTGTTCTCAGTAACAGTGCACTATTTCAGCAGTTCCGAGATATGTGTGTGTGTGTTGCAGTTGTATAAGACTCTGGTGCGGCCGCATCTGGAATATTGTGTGCAGTTTTGGTCGCCATACTATTGGAAGGATGTGGAGGCACTGGAACGGGTGCAGAGGAGGTTTACCAGGATGTTGCCTGGTATGGAAGGAAGATCGTATGAGGAAAGACTGAGACACTTGGGGCTGTTTTCATTAGAGAAAAGAAGGTTTAGGGGTGACTTGATTGAGGTGTACAAGATGATTAGGGGGTTAGATAGGGTTGACAGTGTGAACCTTTTCCCGCGTATGGAGTCGGGTATTACAAGGGGGCATAGTTTTAAATTAAGGGGGGGTAGATATAGGATTGAAGTTAGGGGTAGGTTCTTCACTCAGCGAGTCGTAAGTTCATGGAATGCCCTGCCAGTAGCAGTGGTGGACTCTCCCTCTTTATGGGCATTTAAACGGGCATTGGATAGGTATATGGAGGATAGTGGGTTAGTATAGGTTAGGTGGGCTTGGATCGGCGCAACATCGAGGGCCAAAGGGCCTGTACTGCGCTGTATTCTTCTATGTATCTATGTATCTATGTATCTATGTACCTATGTACCTATGACCTGTGCAGCTGGACTGCCCCTCCAACCTCCAGCTTTCATGAGCTTTGCACCTCATTACACATTTCTGCTCCAATTACAGGCGTTGATAGGCTCGCCAAAACTTCTGTTCAATCTCCTACCTTTCTCTGATTGGGTGTCACAATGATCGAATTTTCTTAAAAAGTCCATTGGTTTCAGTGATGAATTTGCATTCTGCCATGTGCTAGACTGTTGCAGATCAGTTGTAATAATAGGGTGACTTTTTAAATCCTGCTGGTTGATCTTTGGTCACTTTGATTGTCATATTGATTGTCATAACCTATGATCCCCTGCACTTTTGGAATCACATCGTTATAATTAATCTGAAGAGTCTCTTCCGATTGGCTTAATCAGTTGAAAATTAAGCGTAAATGGCTTTCCTACAAAACGTTGCATCGCTCATGTAGTAAACGTCCATGTGCGCAACAGACTATGAAGTCTTAGAGGAGACACCTGCAGATCTCTGAAAGACGTCAGAAGCAATTAAAAAAAAGCATCACTGTTGTGAACTTAACCACAATCTGGTCAACTGTTCATGATGTCTTCCTCCAGGTATCAGCAGATTTGAGTACAAAGATTCAAGTAAGTCTGAGCCTCCTGAGACAGAGTTTGCTGAGACATATCCAGAAAGCTGATCCTCAATCATGTATATTATACTGGGGCATATTACCTTCAGTAAGTTCGAGCTGTGTTCTTATCCCTCCTTGGTGAGCAATGATGCTAGTAATTTTGATGTCAGTGTTGCTCAACTAGTTCTTAATCAGAAGTCCACACGAGAACTGCAGGAGGGGCTCCCATGCCTCCGAGAAGTACAGGCAAAGTAAAACAAAGTTCCAAAATGACACTGGAGATTTTAAAGTAAGCTCTAAAGCAATTAAATTAACCCACTGAACAAGACCTGTGAGCAAAATCTATGAACTTGTTTCAATATTTCGAAGGCTTTCTCATCTGAATTCCAAACCCCCTTGATGCTTGTATAGCGCATCCCCGTGGTGACCCTGGTGAGTTTCAGATACACCTGGACTAAAGCAGTTTGACCCAGAATGCAGTTTATTGGTTCAGTTGATTGCGCTTTGTCATCCCAATTCAAATATGCCGGCACTATTCGACTAGCAACCCTTAAAACATACATTCGTTAATGATTTTGTCAGAAGGTCGACAAGCTGCAACTTTACCTTCCTGAACTCCTAACACATACCATTCTATTATCTACTATTATAAATTGTTGTCTCCACATTTATAATGAAACTGACCTCGTTGACTTGTTTTTTTTTAGATTAGATTACTTACAGTGTGGAAACAGGCCCTTCGGCCCAACAAGTCCATACCGACCCTCCAAAGAGCAACCTACCCAGACCAATTCCTCTACATTTACCCCTTCACCTAACGCTATGCAATTTAGCATGAGCCAATTCACCTAACCTGCAGGTTTTTGGATTGTGGGAGGAAACCGGAGCAAACCCACGCAGACCCGGGGAGAATGTGCAAACTCCACACAGGCAGTTGCCTGAGGCAGGAATTGAACCCAGGTCTTTGGTGCTGTGAGGCAGCAGGGTGAACCACTGTGCCACCCACACTGCAAGTACACACTGCTTCCACTGGAGGCACTGCCAAACCTTAGTTTTCCTTCAAACAAAGACAGAATTTATCCAAAAAAGTGATCATTCTTCAATAATAAGTTATACATTACCGAGCTCATCTGCTTGTGCAGCATAGAACATTAACTAAGACCATCGCTAATTAATTTGGTGATGTTGTACAGTTTTCACTGTACTCTTGTACCCTTACTTGAGTACACATGACAATTAGTCCCATATCTAAATGCAGATATTTCTATAGAAGCATTGAAGTAATATTAAGTCAAAAATATGACCATAAGGTCGGAATTAATGACTTTGAAACGTAATGAAATATATCTGCATTAAAGATGCAGTTATCCCCATTGGCTTCAACTGCAGACTGGAGTTGTTTTTTTACTCCAGGTATGCAATGATATATTAGCTTATAAAAACGCACAAATTTGCACTACAAGTAACATAAAAGGAACCGCTGAAGTCTGAGAAAGAAGAAAAGAACAGTCAGAGGAACAATGGGACCAATTTGGAACGAAAATAATTTGATGGAAACATTAGACATAACTCAGCAACTGGAGTAGCCTCAAAGCGTCAGGGGCCGAGCTTGCCTCCATCCTCTGATGCCTGCGTGGAGTTTGCATGTTCTCTCTGCATCTGCACGAGTTTCCTCTGGGTGCTCCCGTTCCCTCCAATCGTTTAAAATTGTGCAGGTCAGGTGGGTTAACCATCAGGAATGCAGGGTTAAAGGGATATTGAAGTGGGTCTGGTTGGGATGCTTTCCAGAGCGTTTGTGTGGACCCGATGGACCGAATGCCATGCTTCCACAGTGTAGGAATTCTATGAATTGAATGAACACTCTGGCTCTGTGTTCGTGAATTAAAAATATTGGTAACTTTATAATAAAGAAGTAGCTTCTAATACAGACAAATTGGATAATAACAAAGTATATAAGAAGAAATAAATGATTGGTACAGCTCGAAGTAGTCAGATAGGTACAGCTAGTTTGATGAGTAGAAGCAAGGATAGAAATATGAGAGTCGAGTTACAATCTTTCAACTCTCCTTCAATGCTGGTGTCTTGACAGATGATTGAAGCATTGAATACATCATACATTTGAAGATAAAATTAAGAAATAAAATAAGGAATCATGGGCCAATCTCCAAAATGCCACAATTGGGGGCGGAGGTTGGGGTTTTTGGAAGGGGCTTGGGATGGAAAACATGATCATGATAGAAATAATTTTCACTCAGAAAATCATGAGGTAATAAATGGCAGCTTACATGGCTTTGTTAAAGACAAAACCTGGCAAAATTTGATTGAGTTGATGAGTCAAATGAACAATGAAGGCACTCCTGTTTATATTATATATGTGGATTTAATAAGATGTCTCTTACCACTCTTACATTTAGCAAAATTGAAGCCCATTAGATTAACAAGTCCTGGCTGTCACAGTGTTGGTACAAAATTAGCTATGGGACAGAAAAGAGAAAATGATGGTGAAGGGATAATTTACAGATTGAAGGGACGTATGGTGTGGTGTCCTTTGGGTATTCAGATGCTCTTTTAATGTGGGTACAATTTCAAAGTTTGCAGGTGACACACACCGTACAAATATAGGAAACGGTGGGATAGATAATAGCAAACTTCGGAAGGACATAAACTGCAGAAATTTGCAGATATACAAAAAGTCTGAGAAGCATGGAAATGCATTTTGGAAGGAAGACTGAGAACAGGTGATTTAAACTAAACGGTGCACTATGTATGCCTTAAATGCTATTACCTTAATAAAAACCGCACAAATTTTGAGAAATTTTTTTTTGTAATCATGTTGGTTCTTGGGTAATGTTGCAGAACAGGAGCTCAGGTGCATAATTCTTTGAAATTTGCCTTATAGGTCGACAGGGTGGTTAAGAAGGCATTTGCCATGCTGGTATTCATTGCTCAGAATTTTGAGTATCGGAGTTGAGGCGTCATGTTGAGGTTTACAGGGGGTTGGTGAGTTGTCTTGTGGAATACTGTGTGTGGTTCTGGTCGCTTTCTTATAAGAAGAATACTATTAAACTGCAGAGGCTTCAGAAGAGATTTTTCAGGACGTTGCTAGGAATGAAGGGTTTGATTATAAAGAGAGGCTGGATTGGCGGGGACATTTTTCACGGTTGAGAGCTTTATAAAATCATGACGGGCATAGATAAGGTAAATAGTGGATTTCTTTTCCCTACAGTCATCGAGTCATCTAGATTTAGAGCACAGAAACCGACCCTTTTGTACAACTCGTCCGTGCAGACCACATATCCAAAATTAATCGAGTCTGATTTACCAGCATTTGGCCCATATCCCTCTAAAACCTTCCTATTCATATTCCCATCCAGATGTCTTTTAAATTATAATTGTACCACCCTCCACCACTTACTCTGGCAGCTGATTCCATGCACGGCACCACCCTCTCGTGAAATGATTGCCGTTAGGTCCCTTCTAAAGCTTTTCCCTCTCAACGTCAACCTCTGCTCTCAGTTTTAGACTCTCCTGATCCGGGAAAAGGATCCTAAAGTATGGGAGTGCAAAGCAAGGGAGCAGATGTCAAAAGTGAGAATAGAAAGTTTTAAGAAGGACGAGGAGCAAATTTCGCTGGCAGAGAAATTGATTAGTGTGCTGTTAAGTTGAAATCCCACCAACCACCATGGTGGAACGTGACCGAGGAACCCGAAAACATTACCTGGGTCTCTGTAGATTGCAACACCACTTAAGAATTTTTTCGCCCTCAGCCTGGTGCAACAACATGTCCGAGAAGTTCAGGCGATTGACTGCTAATTTAGCATATTGTTCGCACGTTGGTTTAAATCGCACTTTCGTCACTATTTCCTTAAATGTATAACTCAATGTTATTGCGATGTGTTTGCGTAGCTTTTGAAAGAGCTAGAAGCTTCTTGTTGACCTATCACACTGGAGAGCGTGTTCTTTAGTGAAAAATCGAGCAAGGATTGGAAACCATGTTCTAAACTTTAATGAAAAGTGGATTCAATTATAGTAATGAAAGGCAACAAGAATCTCTTTCTTTCCCTGTCTACCTTCTACGAGTGCGTTCTGCACAATCCAATGTAAGATCACCAAGAACGACCTCGAACTAGAGAGCAGAAGCAAAGGTTTATCATGTAGAATGTTTTTGGTTGGCTTTTTTCAAAGACTGGATGAGTGAGAAATAGAATCCACCGAGGCTGCACATCCTTGGACTATGGAAAACGCCAGACCACCAGGAAACCCACACAGATATGGCGAGCACATGCAAACTTCACATAGGCAGTCTCCCTCGTAGGATTGAACCTGGGCCCCTGGCGCAAGAGAGCTAAGCACTGTGTCCCTTATCGCAGGTTTCATTCAACAGTGAGATCAGAGACTTTGCTACTAATCACATCTCGGCTTGAAATATTTTCATTTTGACAGTTGTGATTGGCCTTAATCTATAGCTGGGACGTGCTGTGGATTTTGGCAATCGGTTTGCTGCATTTTATAACCTTCCTCCAAATGAAGTGCTTTTCTTCATGTTGTCCTCATGGTTTTGCGAGATTACAGTAAACAATGATTCATTTACACTTTTTGCATTTTAATTACAGTCCTCAATGTTCACAAGACAGTCTGCGCTTTATTGGGAGTGCAAACATAGATTTGGTCATTACTTTGTAGAACAACATAAAATTGAGTCTGAAAACTGGACCCTAAGCTTCTGGTCATTTATCATTTTGATTTTCTGCCACTCCCACTCTGACCTTGGTCTCGTGCAACATGCTCCAAGGAAACTGAATGGGAGCTCGAGGAACAGCAGCTTGTGTTTCAGTTCAACACTCTCCAAGCTTCCAGATTCAACACGGAGTTCAGCAGTTTCTGCATCACGGGATTGTTGTGAGGATGGAGACCGCTTGCCCTGAAGAGAAGCTGGAACTTAACGCCATTAGATTGTGCCTGCTATGTTTAGATTATGCCTGCTCATCCGTTGTTTCCCACCCAATGGAAATAGCTCTTGTATCGCTCCCTCATCAGTTACCAATCAATCTCAAAATCCTTGATGAAAACTCCTAGTTCGCAGGTTGGCACAACATCGAGGGCGGAAGGCCTTGTTTTGCTTTGCAGTGTTCTATGTTCAGTGTTCTAAAACCACCACTTAATTTTTGAATTCCAGGCAATATCTCCCTCAACACATTGTGATGTATTTTTAGCAGAAGGAATAGCGAGACAATGGTACAATTCTAAAGTGTATGCAGGGATTAAGGACATGTTTGAGTGCACACATCTTTGAAGACAGTGGATGTATTCGTCATAAGCAAAGCAAATTCGATCTCGAGCTTGATAGATATTGGTATTGTCAATTAACATGGGGCAAGTAATATTGTACATTTATAAAGCTTTCATTCGACCACGAGTCTTCTGTCCAATTCTGGTAATCACCTTTTGTGAAGGTTGTGAGTGTGCTCGGCAGCAGGCAGGGGAGTTTTCTCAGAATGGATTCAGCAAAGCAGGTTGAGAGATTTGACTGTGTCACAAATTGTACAACGTACTTAAATGAGGCAGAGAAATGCAAAGCATTCCCATGAACTGATTATGCAGAGATTATGTATAGATTGACATTTTTCAGAAAGAAACAGTGGGGAGATGGGATAAGAACACTTTCACGTGGTGATGTTCTTGAACTTGCAGGCTCTGACGGTGTTTGCAAAAGGTCACAGTAATTGGTTTGAAAACGAACACCATTTGAGAGAAAGATCACGCCAAGATAGAACAGGTGAATGTGTGTGACCTGACTGCTGTAGTTAAAAATCACAGGACACCAGGTTATATGCCAACTGGTGCTTTTAAATGAAATGTTGAACTGTAACCTGGTGTAGTGTGATTTTTAACTTTGTCCTCCCCAGTCAAACACCAGCTCCTCCACATTCTTACTGTTGTAGATAGCAAGCATGAAGTCAATGGGTTGAATGGCTACTCTGTTCCGTAAGGACTCTCACTCTTTGGTATAACCTCTCCTTGTATTCTAAACCTTGGAATTCAATTGTCACTCATTCCAAGGCTATTGGATCATTTATTTTATTTGTCAGAATTGAATACAGCTCTGCAAGCATAATATCAGTATAGTTTGGTCATCTTGGTGCATTTCTATTCTCACTGATAGCTGAAAGAACAGATGAACCTTAATCCTTCAAATTTAGATGGTGATGACATTGAGGCCCTAATGAATCGAATGCCTTCTGATGTAATGTTTGATCTGAGTTTCCTGTGTGTTAAAGCTCTGCCGTCACTGTCCCACAAGTTTATGAAATCCATTAATGTCAGCCCCTCACAGAAATTCAGAAGAGACAAACATTTCTCCTGGTTTGCTTTTGCCGAGTAGGAATCCTCTCCGTCTAACACTTTGAAAAAAGATGTTCACATACTGTCTCCTTCTTGCAGGAAAATGTTGGAATGAATGTGAAGGAGCATCAGAGAGCCAGCATGGGCTGAAACCCAAGAGTTGTATTGAGGAATAGTAGGGTGCCCTTTCATAAGATTCAGTGTCACTGAGAACATTGGGAATCATGATAATGTCACTTTTTTTTAAACAATTCTCATATCCCAGATCATCAAAATATTTTGAGGTATGATTATTCACAAGATTGACGTGCTGAGACCAGACATAACTTGGTTTTCACCATATTTTCTTGCTTGAATCACTTTTTGCCCCTTTAATTCCACGTGTTTGTACGAGCAAGTGTTGGTTCATCTCCAGGGACTGCTGATCACCATACATAAGATAAAGCAGGAAAATTTCAAGAGCACAGTCTAATCGAGATGACATACATATGAACTTGAAAAATGATGGAAAATCTACATTGCTGAACTCAAATAGCATTTACTGTGATCACGACTTAAATAATTTAAACACTAGTGACAGGGGAAATTTGAACAATTTCTTCAGTTGCTGTCTGAATTTATTCTGGGTTCCTGCATAAATAAATGGGTTGATGCAGGAGCTCAAAAGCTGAAGCATAAACCCACCTTCCTCAAGAATAAAATTTGAATCATTGTAATTCGAACCTGAGAAATACCTGACGTTCAAAATTTGAACATTGAGGAAAGTCAGTAGAACCAACAAATAGGAGAGGAGGAAACTGCCCGAAATGGTGAAGAGTAAAACAATGGACTTCTTCCGTTTTTCCATCTCTGGATCACTCTGATTCTCTCCATTGCTCCTGGCCCGAAGTCTTTTGCGGGCTCTACTGGCCAATACAATGTGCCTGACAGTGAGGGCATTTAGCAGCAAAATCATAATAAATGGAAGACAAGGATTTAAAATTGCTATTATCCAGTCAAATGCAACCCAACTGGGTGAAGTATAGTATATTGGTTTGGTATTGCAATACCAAGGTACATTGTTCATGATGAAGGAAGGATCATACGTAAAGTACAAGGGGATGTTTCTAATGCAGCTCAGAGTGCAGACAGTTGCTATAATCACAGCCGCAACCTTTTCAGTGCAATATTTTCTTTTCAGTTTCTGGCAACAAATGGCAATGTATCGATCCAAAGTGAAAGCGACAGTTACCCAGACAGAGGAATCTCTGACTCCATAAAGTAATGCAAGAGTGGCACTACAGACTGGGGTGATGGACAGGAATGTCATTGTGAAATAAATGCGCACAAGCCGGTTTAATATCACAGCTGTGATAATGACCAGGAGATCCGTCACTGCCATGGAAACCAGGTAATATGCAATGCATTTGGAAAGGCCACAACTCTCTCTTGACAGGATAACAATCACTGAAATGTTAGCTATAAAAAAGGGATATAATGAGTGAATGCATGATATTGATCAATGTAGATGTAGCCAAAGGAAGGCACAAACTAACATTTTGAAATGCACAACTTCCTGGAAACAATTACAAAACAGGAATGGGTCCATATTTTGCACTGAAACTGTTTCTATTTATCATCTGTAATTGGCAGCGAACTGTCAGTAGTGTGTAATATGGGCAATATTATCAGTTTTGACATTTTCTCTTTACAATTCAGTCGCAGGAAATGCAGTCCATGCTGCCTTTGGAAAATTTGTACAGAGGAACAAAAGCAAAAGTAATCCAAAGCATTGGTAGATTGGAAGAAGCAGCATTAGTATATGTTCACCAAGGAAATGGCCATAAAGAATCAGATGACATTGAATGTAAAGAAATCATAAGAGTTTCACATTGGTGCAGATAAATAGGAAGAGGTCACTCTAGGAGAAATGAATACTCATTTCAAAACAGAAGGAAACCCGAGATTGTACTTGGTGATGATCTTAAACTAATCCAATATTGTTTAGTGACAGACCCTAAAGCAATAGAATAGATGAAGACCAGGTGTAGCTCTGTTGGCAATGTTCTCTCTTTTTATTCCAATGATTTTGGCTTCAAATCCGACTGCAAGACATCAGTACTGACTGAGTATTGCAGTGCTCAGGGTGTTGCGTTTGTGCCAACCCAATAAATGGAAGATGTGAGGAATAAGAGTCAAATAGAAAATCTAACTGAACTATTAAGAAGCTGCTGTTAGTATTCCATCAGATGCACTAAGCAGTGCCCCAAAGTAAAACTGAGCAACCTCATTACCTGTGCAGGCTGAAAAAAAACAATTTTGCAGTGTGATAAATAATTGACAGTTATAATGCTCAAAACACAATCGAAGTGCAATTAAATAGTCGTACCACTGAGATAATTCATGCAGATTAACGGCATTAGGAACACAACAATGCACCATTTCTGAGTTTTGATGCTAACAATAAACCATAGAAAGTAGGTTAGGCGGGAATTGATTCTGCTCAAAGAAAAGGATTTCATGATCAACGTAAACAAGTTATGCAATTGAAAATGACACTGTTAATGAAGAGAAAATAAGATAGAAATTCATTGGACACATTTTGTTGGTGAAATGGAACTTTAATGCCCTTGAAAGGGCGGGAGATATTTTAACCCAACGAATGTAAAATAGCCATACCCCTATTGGACCGATTGGGCTGTTCTTTCAATGAAGAGAGAGACGACTCATAATGATTTAACCTGAAGGTCATTAGTCTAAAGGCAACAAAAAAGGCTGAGAAGGAGTCCTCCATGGTACACACAGCCAGTGCAGGTACTGAAGTGAAAACCCACGGTCCAGCCAACTGCGTTAACTGACTCTGTCAAAGTTGCGTATCCAAATTGACAATTCCACAGATTATCACCAAAGTGCTGGACTAAATACCAAATAGACTATTAGTTTATTGGAACTGCAGTATTGATAACTGAGAGAATGTATTAAAAATCCTATTTAATAAATAAAGAATATCCTTTACCTGGAACTCCAATAGTTGCTAGGATTGCATAGTAAATAACAAACACCAGCCCTTTCGGTAATCCATGCATTTCTGTCTCAAGCTGCAGCAGTGGTTATCACTACAGTGATAGATAACCACATTTATACCTGATGCCAGGCTCCTGGGACACAATCAAATGCATTAGGTGTTTGCAATGATTACTCCAGTTGAAAGAATCAGATTAGAGATTCTTGTTCCGAGCTCATCTTCAATTTTGATGGATACAAATTTTATTCCTGGGCACTGATACTGCTCCAAAGCACTACAGGATGTAATCTCCCTAATGAAAAAAAAAGAAACAGGCTGTTACAAATGTGCAGGAGAACATTTTGCGTGAAATACCCTTGTCTGTGAAAAAGATATCTTTGACCTGAGGTAGTCTGTTTGATTGGAATATGCTGCCTTGTTTCCTCTCGTGATCATTATTCAGTCCATGCAATTAGTGATTAGGGTACAAGGCGGGTTCAAGTACTTCTGAAAATCTATAAGTACACCAAAGCAACAGTCTATGCACGGATTATGGGCATGTCCGTTATATTTCACGATGCGTTCAGAATGTCGGTTAGTTTTTGCAGTGCAGATTGGACCACGTGGGAATCGTTATTTTATATTCTGACACGTCAAGAACATCCTGATTGGATTGAATTCAACATGAGCCGGTTCAAATCAGCAGTTATATCAGAACTGATATTTCCAGCTTTCTGCCTGTTCATTCATAGTGGGTAAAGTCTGTTCAGTGTGATTATATTTAACATAAGTTGTTCCAGTGCATACTTTTGCAATCTGTCCGCATAGGGCCGTGTCATTTTAGCTATTCATTGAAGAGGTAGGGACTAGTCCAGTTTCATAAGGTTAACTTGAGCATAGACAGGCTCAATCAAAACGCTCCGATTGCAAAAGGACAGATCCATGTCTTCCGCAGGGTGCATTTAGACAGCGCTGAAACATGCAGATGAGCACAATTCATCTCATTGTAGAAAGAAGCGTATCAAAAATTAATGTCTTTGTGAAATTTGGCTATTAGCACAGTGAAAGCAGCTAGTTGTGAATATTTACATTCAGTGATGAAAATTCCCATTACGTTCTCAACGCAGTATCCCTAGTCTCTGAACCGTTCTTGTAGTCACTGTGTATATGTGGTGAGTCCAGTTGAGTTTCTGGTCAATAGTAACCCCAAGGATGTTGACAGTAGGGGATTCAGTGATGGTAATACCGTTGAATGAAAAGGGGCGGTTGTTAGAGTGTCTATCATTGGTGCTGGTCTTTGTCTGGCATTTGTGTGGCGTGCATGTTACTTGCCACTTGTAGGGATATTGTCCAGATCTTGTTGCATTTGAACACGACTGCTTCAGTATCTGAGGATTCACAAATGGTGCTGAACACTGTGCAATCATGGGCGAACATTATGACATGATGAAACGTCATTGATGAAACAGCTGAAGATTGTTGGTTCTGGACAATACCCTGAGGGACAGCTGCAGAGATGTCCTGGAGCTGAGACAATTGATCCTCCACAAACACAGCCACCGTCCTTTGTGCCAGGTATGACTCTAACCAGTGGAATGTTTGCCTCCGATACCCATAGATTTCAGTTTTACCATACTTGATGTCATACTTGGTTATCTGAGTCCTTGATGTCAAGGGCTGTCACTCTCACCTCACCTCCGGAATTCCACTCTTTTGTCTATGTTTGCACCAAGGCTATAATGAGATCAGGAGCTGAGTGACCCGGGCGAAACTCAAACTAGGCGTCACTGAGCAGGTTGTTGCTGAGCAGGTGGTGTTTAATAACACTGTTGATGACTCCTTGCATCCCCTTACATAAATCCACTGAGTGCTACACAATTTAATGTAATCATGGTTGATCTGCGTATTCTTAACGCCAATCTCCTGCCTTTTGTCCAGAACCCTTGACTCTTACGAACTAAAAATCGATCTCAGCCTTGAAGATGCTTGATTCGGAGATGCCGGTGTTGGACTGGGGTGTCCAAAGTTAAAAATCACACAACACCAGGTTATAGTCCAACAGGTTTAATTGGAAGCACTAGCTTTCGGAGCGACGCTCCTTCATCAGGTGATTGTCAGGTGATCAGAAAACACTATCACCTGATGAAGGAGCGTCGCTCGGAAAGCTAGTGCTTCCAATTAAACCTGTTGGACTATAACCTGGTGTGTGATTTTTAACTTTGAAGATGCTTAGTGGCATTATCTCTGCAGGTCTCTGTGGTAATGAACTCCACAAATTCATAACCCTCTGACAGAAGAAATTCTTACTTGTTTCTATCTTAAATGTGGAGTGTCTTACTCTGAGAGTATGCCCTCAAAGTGAAACTACCTCTCAGTACCTACCCCGTCAAGCCCTCTATGAAACATACATGTACCAATACGGCTGCCTTTCATTCTTCTTCTTGCATCAATACAGTTATCAACATTGTGATGTTATTTTTTCATGGATGATGAGTGAAGTTTTAATATTATTTGTCTGGAACTGTGATGTAAATTAGTGAAATGATTAATCTGCAACTACAATTAAATGACAACTGACAATGAACTTGATAATTAATTTAATTTCAGAAGATATAAAAGACCAATCACGAATGGAGATCTTTACATGAATTACTAATGCAGCCAGTCAGTTCTGTTGGCATTTCATAGAATCCCTACAGAGTGGGAACTGGCCACTTGTCCCAACAAGTCCACACCAACTCTTCAAGGAGTCACCTCCCAGACGCGTTGCCTTACCTGACATGTCTCCTGACTAATGCATTTAATTTACACATCGCTGTACACTATGCACAATTTAGCGTGACCAATTCACCTAACCTGCACATCTTTCAACAGTGAGAGGAAACCGGAGTAAACCCATACACGGGGAGAATATACAACCCCCTCACACACCGTCGCCCGAAGCTGGGTTTGAACTCACATCCCTGGTGCCATGAGGCAGCAGTTCTAACCAGTGACCCACCATACCGCTCTATATGGAAATTGTTTTGTAGAACTGAAAACACCGTGGATGTCTAAAATTTGGAATATGAGGAGGAAATTCTGGAGGCGCTCAAATGTGCTAACAGATTCCATGGAGACAGAGATTGGTTCAAGTTTCACATCTAAGAGCAAGTAAGAATGGCGAAGAAGTTGATATGGGGCAGACGAGGGAAGATGAACAAAAGGAGCAGTCTATAGAAGTTGTGAAATCAATGACAACAGTCAAGATACAGAAGATGAGGTGTAAATAGAAGTCTCAAATGCAAAAATGATCATAGAGGACAAGAACAGAAAACAAAGTCAGAAATCAAATCACACAATCCTTCAACTTCTACACCTGAAGGCTGAATATTGCCTCCTATTACTTCTCAGTTCAGATGAAAGGCGACAGATCTGCTGACTTTGCTTATTCCCTCCCCAGCCATGCAGCTTAGATCAGGAGATCACGTCCCCACACTCCACTCCCTGGCTCCACAGAGACTGACGTTTGACCCTCCCACTGCTGGGGAGCGCTGGGTAAAGAGTCAGGAACCTGCTAGCTCGTTGTAAGTTTCTACTCATCAAGTACTAGATGACAGACAAATCAGGGATGTGATGTGAGTGGAAGTTCTGGCATTTACACATGCCTGCAATGCTTGTCTATCTAAATGGTTAGGGTGAAGCTATACGGACTTTGTCCAACTCTGGTCCAGTTATATGTATATTAAATCCTTCATCCCTGCCTCTTCCTTACCACTCCATCTCCTTCCGTTGGTTGTAAGTACTAACTGGTTCCCTTCCCTGAAGGACACCAGTGAACTTGTTTAATGAATAATGACAATTCAGCGGCTTCGATGGTCGCTTTGCACCTCTCAGTGTCAGCTCCACGATTTGACAACTAGTCTCTGTTTTAGTGCATTGCCTGTCACTCTAACGTTTTTCTTCAGTAATATATCAGGTTCACAGCAAATTAGAGGAAGTGGATTTGCAGTCAGGAAACTCGATGTAACTATTAAGGAACAGCAGAATGACTGTCACACTCTCTCTTTCATGCAGAAAAGTGTTGGAATGAATTGAAGAGAGCAGTGCAAAGCCAGTATGGCCTGCAGGCTAAGAGTTTAAGGAAAATAGGAACCTCTTTCAAGACATTTAGTGTCACTGAGAACATTGGGAATCGTCAAAAGGTCCTATTTTGTACAATTCTCAAATCCTAGATCTTCATAATATTTTGACGTGAGTATATTCAATGTTGAGATGGTGAGACAGGACATATCTTCCTTTTCACCACATTATCCTTCTTGAATCACTTCTTGCCCTTATAATTCCATATGTTTGTGCAAACAAGTAGCGGTGTATCTCCGGGGACTGCCAATCACATTACAGAAGATAAAAAGGTGAATTCAACCACATAGCCAAATCAAGATGACGTAACAATGAGCATAAGAAGGGTAGATAATGATATTGAATTCACATATAGATCACATCCTACGCTCTGCCCTCATCAATGCTCTTTGTTACTTCCTCAAAGAACTCAATCAATTTTGTGAGACATGATTTCCCACGCACAAAACCATGTTGACTATCCCTAATCTGTCCTTGCCTTTACAAATACATGTACATCCTCTCCCTCAGGATTCCCTCCAACAACTTGCCCACCACCAACGTCAGGCTCACTGGTCTATAGTTCCCCGGTTTGTCCTCACCACCCTTCTGAAACAGTGGCACCACGTTAGGCAACCTCCAGTCTTCTGCCACCTCACCTGTGACTATCGATGATACAAATATCTCAGCAAGAGGCCCAGCAATCACTTCCCTAGCTTCCCACAGAGTTCTCGAGTACACCTGATCAGGTCCTGGGGGCCTTTTATGCGTTTCAAGACATCCAGCACTTCCTCCTCTGTAATCTGGACATTTTGCAAGATGTCACCATCTATTTCCCTACAGTCTATATCTTCCATATCCTTTTCCACAGTAAATACTGATGCAAAATACTCATTTAGTATCTCCCTCATTTTCTGCGGCTCCACACAAAGGCCGACTTGCTGATCTTTGAGGGGCCCTATTCTCTCCCTAGTTACCTTTTTGTCTTTAATGTATTTATAAAAACACTTTGGATTCTCCTTGACCCTATCTGCCAAAACTATCTCATGTCCCCCTTTTGCCCTCCTGATTTCCCTCCTACTTCCTTTATACTCTTCTAAGGATTCACTCGATCTATCCTGTCTATACCTTACATATGCTTCCTTCTTTTTCTTAACCAAACTCTCAATTTCATTAGTCATCCAGCATTCCCTATACCGGAATGTTTTTTTTACCTAGCATTCCCTATACCTACCAGCCTTTCCTTTCACCCGAACAGGAATATATTTTCTCTGGATTCTCTGGGTATCTCATTTCTGAAGGCTTCCCATTTTCCAGCCGTCCCTTTACCTACGAATATCTGCCCCCAATCAGCTTTCGAAAGTGCTTGCCTAATACCGTCAAAATTGACCTTTCTCCAATTTAGAACTTCAACTTTTAGATCTGGTCTATCATTTTCCATAATTATTTTAAATATAATAGAATATGGTCGCTGGCCCCAAAGTGCTCCCCCACTGATACCTTCGTCACCTGCCCTGCCTTAATTCCCAAGAGTAGGTCAGATTTTGCACCTTCTCGAATAGGTACATCCACATACTGAATGAGAAAATTGTCTTGTGCACCCTTAGCAAATTCCTCTCCACCTAAACCCTTAACCTATGGCAGTCCCAGTCTATGTTTGGAAAGTTAAAATCCCCTACTATAACCACCCTATTATTCTTACAGATAGCTGAGATCTCCTTACAAGTTTGTTTCTCAATTTCCCTCTGAATACTAGGAGATATCCCAATAAGGTGATCATCCCTTTCTTATTTCTCAGTTCCACCCAAATAACTTCCCTGGATGTATTTCTGGGAATATAATCCCTCAGCACCGCTGTAATGCTACCCTTATCAAAAATGCCACTCCCCATCCTCTCTTGCCTCCCTTTCTATCCTTCCTGTCGCATTTGATTTCTGGAACATTAAGCTGCCAGTCCTGCCCATCCCTGAGCCATGTTTCTGTAATTGCTATGATATCCCAGTCCCATGTTCCTAATCATGCCGTGAGTTCATCTGTTAGGCCGCTTGCATTGAAATAAATGTAGTTTAATTTATTAGCCCTACCTTGTCCCTGCCTGCCCAGACTGTTTGACTCGCTTCTGTTCTCAACTGTACCAGTCTCAGATTGATCTCTTTCCTCACTATCTCCCTGGGTCCCACTCCCCCACCTTACTAGTTTAAAATCTCCAGAGCAGCTCTAGCAAATTTCCCTGCCAGTATATTAGTCCCCTTCCAATTTAGATGCAAGCCATCCTTCTTGTGCAGGTCACTACTACCTCAAAAGAGATTCCAATGATCCAAAAATGTGAATCCTTCCTCCATACACTAGCTCCTCAGCCATGCATTCATCTGCTCTATCCTCCTATTCCTGCCCTCACTAGCTCGTAGCACCGGGAGTAATCCAGATATTACTACCCTTGAGGACCTCCTTTTTAAATTCCTGCCTAACTCTCTGTAATCTCCCTTCAGAATCTCAACCTTTTCCCTTCCTATGTCGTTGGTTCCAATGTTGACAATGACGTCTTTCTGGCCCCTCTCCCCCGTGAGAGCATTCTGTACCTTCTCTGAGATGTCCTTGATCCTGGCACCAGGGAAGCAACACACCATTCTGAGTTTTCGCTACGGGCCACAGAAACATCGGAGTCCAGAACTAGTGGGCATAGGTTTAGGGTGAGAGGGGAAAGATATAAAAGAGACCTACGGGGCAACTTTTTCACACAGAGGGTGGTACGTGTATGAAATGAGCTGCCAGAGGAAGTGGTGGAGACTGGTAGGAAACATGTTTCCTGCCTCCAGAGTGTCCAATCCTTTAATAATCTTATATGTCTCAATCAGATCCCCTCTAAGTCTTCTAAACTCAAGGGTATATAAGCCCAGTCACTCCAGTCTTTCAGCGTAAGGTAATCCCGCCATTCCAGGAATTGACCTCGTGAACCTATGCTGCACTCCCTGAACAGCCAGAATGTCTTTCCTCAAATTTGGAGCCCAGAACTGCACACAGTACTCCAGGTGTGGTCTCACCAGGGCCCTGTACAGCTGCAGAAGAACCTCTTTGCTTCCATACTCAATCCCTCTTGTTATGAAGGCCAGCATACTATTAGCTTTCTTCACTACTTGCTGTACCTGCATGCTTAAAAGGCATCTGGATGGGTATATGAATAGAAAGGGTTTGCAGGGATATGGCCGGTGCTGGCAGGTGGGACTAGATTGGGTTGGGATATCTGTTCGGCATGGACGGATTGCACTGAAAAGTCTGTTTCCATGCTGTACATCTCTATGACTCTAAACTGCATTTTATTATGATTGATGTGATTTTTGTATGATCACAATTCAATTTTTTTAAACACTAGTTTCAGGGGAAGTTTTTGCCAATTTCTTTAACTGCTCTCTGAATTTACTTTGGGTCCCTGCATAAGTAAATGTATTGATGTGTGAACTAAAAGCTGAAGCATATAACGTATTCATCAAGAATACAATTTGATTCGCTGTAATCTGAACCTGAGAAGAAAGTGACATTCGCAGTTTGAACATAGAGGAATGTCAGGAGAACCAAGACTACGACAGGAGGAAACTGCTTGTGATAACGAAGAGTAAAACAATGGACTTCCTCCGTTTCTCCATTCCTGTGTCACTCTGATTCTGTCCCTATCTCCTGGTATTGAGTCTCCTGAGGGCTCCACTTGCCATTATAATGTGTCTGACATTTAAGGCATTGAACTGAAAGTTAGAGTGAATGGAAGAAAAGGATATGAAATTGCAATTATCCAGACAAGCACAAATCAACAGGGTGAGGTATTATATATTGGTTTGAGGCTGCAATACCAAGGTACATTGTCAGTTTAAAATGAGGGGACATACACAATGTATAGGGATGTTTCTGATACAGCTCAGTGCAGGCAGTCGCCTGAACCACTAATGCTACTTTCTTGGTGCAATATTTCATTTTCTTCTTCTGGCAACAAATGGCAATGAATCGATCAAAGGTGAAACTGATAGTTACCCAGACAAAAGAATCTCTGACTGCATAAGTTAATGCAAGACTGGCACGACAGTGCGTAGTGATGGACAGGAATGTCATTGTGGAGTAAACAGGCATAATCCAGTTTAATATCCAGTTTAATAATAATCAAGAAACCTGTCACCGCCATGGACACCAGATGATACACGATCCATTTGAAACACTGCATTTTTCCTACCACAGCATAACAATCACTGAAGAGATATCTTTGAAAAAGAGATATTTAAGAGTGATAACGTGATATCGACAAATGAAGATGCAGCCAAAGAAAGATAAAAACAGACATTTAGTTCTGCTCAGTTTTCTGGAAGCCATTACCAAGAGGGAAAATAGTCCAAATTTTATACAGAAAATATTTTTCTTCAACTGCAGAAAACAATCTTTAATTGACATTATGTTATAGTTGCAATAGGAGATATTGTCAGTTTTGCAACTAATGTTGACATTCCTTCCTGAGGATTCGCTTGCAGGAAATGCACTCTGTTCCTGAAGAAGGGCTTATGCCCGAAACGTCGATTCTCCTGTTCCCTGGATGCTGCCTGACCTGCTGCGCTTTTCCAGCAACACATTTTCAGCTCTGATCTCCAGAGATCTCTGATCTCTGATCTCCAGCATCTGCAGACCTCACTTTCTCCTCAAAGATTTCAACCTACTGCGAATCCTCTTACAAGGATGCCTTCCTTGAAGAAGCTCTCTTCCTCCATTCCTGAAGAAGGGCTTATGCCCGAAACGTCGATTCTCCTGTTCCCTGGATGCTGCCTGACCTGCTGCGCTTTTCCAGCAACACATTTTCAGCACTCTGTTCTGTTCTTGGCAATTTGTACAGAAGAAAAGCAGCAAAAATAGTGTCAAACTTTGATAATATTGAGGAAACAATAATATTATATGGACCAATGAAACGGGTATAAAGAAGCTACATCACAAAGGTATTTGGGGATCCTGGTGCAAAAATAACCAAACAACTAGTATACAGGTTTAACAAATAATAAGGAAGGAAACTGGAATACTAGTCTTTATCTCAGGAAATGGAGTCTAGAAACAGGGACGTCTTGCGAAAATTGTACAAGGTATCAATTAGACCTCACCTAGAATAATCTCAACAGTTGTGGCGTTGTGGCCTCCTTATCTATGGAAAGACATCATTCCTCTGAAGGCTGTCGAGAGAAGGTTCGTTGATCCCAGGTGTGGAGGGATTTTCTGATGAGATGAGGTCAAGTTGCGTTGCAAACATTAGAGTTTAAACGAATGAGAAGTGACCTTATTGGAACATTTATAAATGTGGAGGGTTTGACAAGGTATATGCTGAGTATTTGTTTATCTTTGTGGGAGATTCTGGGACTAGACGGTATAATCTCAGAATAAAAGTTTGTGACTTTAAGACAGACACAAGGAGGAATTTATTCTGTCAGAGAGTTGTGAACTTTGTGGCTTTCATTTCCGCAGAGAGCTTGTACAGGCTGTGTCAATAAGTGTGCTCAACGGCTGAGATAGATTTTTCTGGATCAGTAAGAGAGTCAAGGAGTTCCCGGAGAAGGCAGGAAAATGAGACTGAGGATTATTATCAGGTCACCCGTGATCTCACTGAATGGTGGAGCAGGCAGTGGGTTTCTATATGGAATACAATTTATTTTAGTCCTTGCCAGATATGATTCGAAAAAGATAGTCAAAATCCTTAATAATCACTATTGCTCAATTGACCCTAAGTCTAATGTACAGAAGGGCGAGAGTGGGGGGAGCGTTGGGGGCATGAATTTGGTGCAACATCTAAATTGGCATAAGAGAACAGGCATAGAGTCATAGAATCATAGAGATGTACAGCATGGAAACAGACCCTTCGGTCCAACCCGTCCATGCCGACCAGATATCCCAACCCAATCTAGTCCCATCTGCCAACACCCGGCCCATATCCCTCCAAACCCTTCCTATTCATATACCCATCCAAATGCCTACTTTTTTCCCCAAAGTTCCAAAACAATGCAACACAGGATAAAGAGTAGGCCATGGAGCCCCTCAGCGACTACTCCAAAATTCAATAAGATCTTGCTTGATCTGTAGTTTAATTCCACATAGCTGCCTTTGGCCAATATTTCTTAACATTATTGCTTAATAAAAAGCTGTTCATCTCAGATTAAAATTTAATATTGGAATTAACATCAAGCACCATTCGAGGAAGGAGTTTCCAAGCCCCACTGCTCGTGAGTTCTAACGAAACTCGAGAATGGCCTGGTCCTAATTCTCAGACTATGACCCCAGTTCTATAATCTTCAAACAGTGGAAACAGTTTATCTTTATCTCACCTGCCATTCCCTATTAATATCTTCAATACCTCGATTAGCTCACTCCATAACATTACAAATTGTAAGGAATAAAGCCTAATTTGTGTATCTATTCGTTCAACTTAGCTCCTGAAGTGCAGGTATCATCCTCGAAAACCTGCATTGAGCACCATCCAGGGCTAAAGCATCCTCCCGCGAGTGAGGTGCCCAGACCTGCTCCTAGCATTCTAAGAAGGGTCCCAACTGGATTTTATATAACTGCAGCATAACATTTGCATGCTAATACTGCAACACTTTAGATATGAAAGCCAGCATTCCGAGAGCCATCTTGACGATTTACTGCACGTATTCATGGCATGTTAAAGAGCCATGCACCTGAACCCCCAAATCACTCTGTACATCCACTGCATTTAATATTTTTCCTTTGGTAAAATATACAGATCCATGCAAAAGTTAGGAATAAATATTTATGAAAAGAAAACGAAAGAAAAGTAATCACACTGAACTGAAAGGGTGAAGCCATAGGTAACCTGTTACATGACATTCATTACATCTCAGTGATAAACATTATGTGATGCTTTGCGATACAATAATGCATTAAATTAAATTTTCATTGAAGAAAGCAGTTCAGTATTAAATTATTCAGTGAAGACAGCATTTATTGCATGAGCATCCATTACATTCCCCTCAGCTGGTAGCTTCTGATCTCCGGTAGCTCTGGGCCACAGATTTCACATTCATATCCAAGGAATTCACTATCAACATTTTGCTGGCTCTCGTTTCCTTTTTGAGGGGTCTGCAAATACTCTCTTCTCTGAGCAACCTCGCTCCAGCTTTACAACCTTCCCACATTTTGCGACCCAAGTTCCCTCCTCTGTAACTCCTGTCTCTCATTGCATTAACATTCCCAACTTTATGGTTTTCGAACCTCCTGGCCTGCCAGCCTTTGTTTTGCCTTGCAGCCCAGCGACCTTTGCAGCTTGACTGCCCCCTAACCCACAGCTTTCATGACTTTTGCATCTCAGCTGCACACTGCTGTTCCACTGGAGGCTGCTAGTTCCACATACTTGCTGTTGATAGGCTTCCCAAAGATAATCTCCATTTTCCAACCTTTCTCTGATTGGTTGTCATGATGATTGAATTTTCTTGGGGTTTCAGTGATGAATTTACGTACTGCTGTCCTGTGTTTGACTGTTGCAGGCTAGTTGTATTAATGAATTAACTTGTTAAATCATGCTAGCTGATCTTTGGTCACTTTGATTATCATATTGATGGAACCTAAGTCATCCTGCACTTTTGGAATCACATTGTTATCACTAATCTGAAGGATGTCTTGTTCTAAGGTGCTTCATCAGTTTAATATTAAACATAAATAGCATTCCTACAAAACGTGTCATTGTTCATGTGGGAAACGTCCATGTGAGCAACAGATTATGAAGTCTTACAGGCGATACATGCAGATCGCTGAAAGGATGCAGAAGTAATGCAATGCAGCGCTGTTGTGATGTTTACCACAATGTGGTCAATTATGCATGATGTCTTCTTACAGTTGACTGCAGACTTGAAGGCAAACATTCAAAAAGTCTGAGCCTCCAAAGGCACAGTTGCCTAGACACACCCAGAAGGCTGACACTCATTCAGTGTATTAAAATGTGTTGCTGGAAAAGCGCAGCAGGTCAGGCAGCATCAAAGGAGCAGGAGAATCGACGTTTCGGGCAAAAGCCCTTCTTCAGGAATCCTTCTTCAGGGTTCCTGAAGAAGGGCTTATGCCCGAAACGTTGATTCTCCTGCTCCTTTGATGCTGCCTGACCTGCTGTGCTTTTCCAGCAACACATTTTTAAGCTCTGATCTCCAGCATCTGCAGTCCTCACTTTCTACTCATTCAGTGCAGATCGTGTTGAGGGATATTGACTTCAGTGAGTTCGAGCTCTGTGATCATGTCCCTCCTTGTTGAGCAATGATGCTGGTAATTTTGTTGTCAGTGTTGCTTAACTGATTCCTAAGCAGAAGTCCACATCAGAACTGCAGAAGCTGCTCCCATGCCTCTGACAAGGCTAATAGCTGTGAAGTACAGGTAAAGCATAACAAAATTCCAAATTGATACCTAAGATTTCTTTCCCCGACAGTGATCGTGCCATCTAGATTTGCAACACAGAAACATGGTCTGGCTCGTCCATGCAGACCAGATATCCAAAATTAATCCAGTCCGAATTGCTAGCAGTTGGCATGTATTCCTCAAGACCCTTCCTATCCATTTCCCCATCCAGATGCCTTTTAAATTATCAGTGTACCAGCCTCTACTACCTGTTCTGACAGCTCAGTCCATACACGTACCACATTCTCATGCAGTCACGTCCCTTTTAAATCTTTTCCCTCTCAACTTCAACCTATGTGCTGAGTTTTCAACTCTCCCGTCCGAGGAAAACGACCCTAAAGAATTGGAGTGTAAAGCTAGGGAGCATTTGTTTAAAGTGAGATGGGAAGATTTTAAGGAGGACCTGAGGAGCCAAGTTTATTGACAGAGAAATTGGTTAGTGTGCTATTAAATTGAAATCCTAACAACCACCATGGAGGGACTTGAATGAGGAATCCGAAAACATCACCTGGGTCTCTGCAGATTGCAACACCACTTAAGAAAGTTTTCGCCCCCAGCCTGGTGCAACAACGTGTCAGAGAGTTTAAGATGATTGATTGCTAATTTAGTATATTATTCACATGTGGGTTCAAATCGGACTGTCGTCCGTAAATGTATAACTCAATGTTATTGCTGTCGACCTGCCAAACGTTTGAAAGAGTTAGAAGTGTCTTGTCAATTTCTCACGCACTTCAGTGAAAGCTCGTACAAGGATTTGAAACCATGTTCCAAACTTTCATGCAAAGTGGTTTCAATTATCATAATGAAGAGGAACAAGAATTCCTGTCTTTCCATGTTTGTCATCTACGAGTACATTCTGTACAATCCAATGCAAGATAAACATGAACGACCAAGGACAAGAAAGCAGAAGCATCGGTTTATCATGTAGAATGTATTTATTTGCCTATTTTCAAAGAGTAGATGAGTGATAAATAGGATCCGAAGAAGCTGCATATACTTGGATTGTGGAAAGGCCAGAGCACCAGGAAACCCATGCGGACATTAGCAAACACATGGAAACTCCACTCCTGAGGTTAGAATGGAACATGGGCCCCTGGCTCAGTAGAACTAACTACTGTATCCCTTATCCCAGGTTTCATTCAACGTGCTGTAAAGCCAGTGAGGTCAAAGACGTTGCTGATAATCACATCTCGGCCTGAAATGTTTTCATTCCGACAGTTGTGATTGGTGTTAATCTGTAGCTGGGATGCGATTTAATGATTGGCAATCGGTTTGCTGCATTTTATAACCTTCATTCAAATGAACTGCCTTTATTCAGGTTGTCCTCATGGAGATGAAAGTAAACAATAATTCATTTACACGTTTACATTTTAATTACTGTCCTCAATGTTCAGAAACTTGGATTTGGTAATCATTTTGTGGAACAATGTAAAATTGAGTCTGAAAACTGGACCCTGAGCTTCTGGTGATTTATGAGTATAACTTTGTGCCCACTCCCACTCTGACCTTGACCTCCTGTAAAATACTCCAAGGAAACTGAATAGGAGCTCGAGGAACAGCAGCTTGTTTTTTTTTCAATTCAGCAAACTCCAAGCTTCCAGACTCAACACGGATTTGAGCAGTTTCTGCATCACAGGATTGCTGTGAGGACGGAGACCACTTGACCCGAAAAGAAGCTGGAACTTGATGCTATGTTTAGATTGTGCCTACTATGTTTAGACTGTATCTGCTCTTATTTCAATGGAAATAGCTGTTACCTTACTCTCCTATCAGTTACCAATCAATGTCAAAATCATTGGTCAAAGCCACCACTGAAAGTTTGAATTCCAGGAATATCTCCCTCGTTATATGGTGATTTATTTTTAGCAGAAGGAATAGGGAGGCAATACGGAATTAATGATACAATTCTAAAGTGTGTGCAACTAATCAGGGCATGTTTGATGTGCACACATCTTTGAAGATAGTGGATGTATTCGTCTTCAGTAAAGCAAATTCGATCTCGACCTTCAGAGATATTAATATTTTCAACAAACATCGGGCAAGTAATGTTGTTCATTTATAAAGCTCTCAGGAGACCCAGAATTTTCTGTCCACTTGTGGTCATCACCTTTTGCTGCAGAGGACATGTATCAAAATGGATTCAGCAAAGCAGGTTGAGACAGCATTTACAACATATTTAAATAAGATGGAGAAATGCAAAGCATTCCTGTCAACTGATTAGGAACAGATTGACGCTTCTCAGAATGAAACAGAGGGGAGATGGGATAAGAACATTTTCACATGGTGATGTTCTGGAACTTGCTGACTCTGATGATGGTTGGAAAATGACACAGTAATTGGTTTGAAAACGAAATTGTTCAGCATTTGAGCATTGGTTCGTGCAAAGGTAGAACTGGGGAATGGATGTGACTTGATTGTTGCAGTTAAAAATCACACAACACCAAGTTGTAGTCCAACAGGTGCTTCCAAATAAACCTGTTGGATTATATTCTGGTGTTGTGTAATTTTTAACTTTGCTCATCCCAATCCAACACCAGCTTCTCCACATCCTGATTGTTGTAGATAGCAAGCGTTGAGTCAAATGGGTCGAATGGCCTACTCTGTTGCATAAGGAGTCTGCCTCTTTGGTGTAACCTCCTCTTCAATTTTAATTCCTGGAATTCAGTTGTCACTCTTTCCAAGTCTATTGGATCATTTATTTGGGTGCAGCCCAGAACAGAATGCAGCTCTGCAAGCATAATGTAAGCATATTTTGGTTATCTTGGTGCATTTCTGGTCTCACTGACAACTGAAATTTTCACCCACCGAAAGAACCAATGAACCTTCATCCTTCACATTAAGATCGTTATGTTATTCGGGACCTCATGAATCAAAACCCTCCTGATGCAATGTTTGATTTGTGTTTCCTGCGTGTTAAAGCTCTGCTGTCACTGTCCCACAAGGTTACGGAAATCCACCAAAGTCTGCTCATGACAGAAATTCAGAAGAGACAAATATTTCTCTTGGTTTGCCTTTGCTTACTATGAATCCTCCCTGTCTGACACTTTGATAAAGGATGTTCACATACTTTGACCTTCTTGCAGGAAAATATTGGAATTAATTTAAGGAAGCATCACAGAGCCAGCATGGGCTGCAACCCAATAGTTGTATTGAGGGTTAGTGAAATCCCATTTCATAAGATTTCGTAGCACTGAGAACTTTGGAAATCATGATAATTTCCTTTTTTTAAAATATAGTTTTCATATCCCAGATCATCATAATATTCTGACGCGCGATTATACGCAAGATTGAAGTGGTGAGACAAGACTTATCTTGACTTTCACCATATTTTCCTTATTGAATCACCTTTTGCCCCTTTAATTCCACGTGCTTGCAGGAACAAGTCCTGGTTTATCTCTAGAGACTGCTGATCACGATACAGAAGATAATGCAGGAAAATTGAAGAGCACAGCCGAATCAAAATAAACATGAAAAGCGATTTATAATATATACTGCTGAACTCAAATTGTGTTTTACGGTGATCACGACTCATATCATTTAAACACTGGAGACGGGAAATTTGAACAATTTCTTCAGTTGCTGTCTGAATTTATTCTGGGTCCCTGCATAAATAAATGGGTGACGCAGGAACTCAAAAGCTGAAGCATAAACCCACCTTCCTCAAGAATAAAATTTGAATCATTGTAATTCGAACCTGAGAAATACCCAACGTTCAAAATTTGAACATTGAGAAAAGTCAGTAGAACCAACAAATAGGAGAGGAGGAAACTGCCTGAAATGGTGAAGAGTAAAACAATGGACTTCTTCCGTTTTTCCATCTCTGGATCACTCTGATTCTGTCCATTGTTGCTGTCGCGGAGTCTCCTGCGGGCTCTACTGGCCAATACAATGTGCCTGACAGTGAGGGCATTCAGTAGCAAAATCATCATGAATGGAAGACAAGGGTTTAAAACTGCTATTATCCAGTCGAATGCAACCCAACTGGGTGAGGTATAGTATATTGGTTTGGTGCTGCAATACCAAGGTACATTGTTCATGATAAAGGAAGGCTCATAAGCAAAGTACAAGGGCATGTTTCTTATACAGCTCAGAGTGCAGACAGTTGCTATAACCACAGCCGCCACTTTTTCAGTGCAATATTTTCTTTTTAGCTTCTGGCAACAAATGGCAATGAATCGATCCAGAGTGAAAGCAACAGTTACCCAGACAGAGGAATCTCTGACTCCATAAAGTAACACAAGACTGGCACTACAGACTGGGGTGATGGACAGGAATGTCATTGTGAAATAAATGCCCACAAGTCGGTTTAATATCACAGCTGTAATAATGACTAGGAGATCCGTCACCGCCATGGAAACCAGGTAATATGCAATGCATTTGGAAAGACCACACCTCTCTCTTGACAGGATTACCATCACTGAGAGGTTAGCTATGAAAAAGGGATATAATGAGTAAATACATGATATTGACCAAATTAGATGTAGCCAAAAAAAGATACAGAAAGACATTTGGAAATGCACAACTTCCTGGAAATAGTTAGAAAAGAGAAAGACGTCTTTCTTTTGTCCTGAAAATATTTCTATGTAACTGCAGAAAAACATCTCTAATTGGCAGCGAACTGTCAGTAGTATTAAATAGTGGCAATGTGCATATATTATCAGTGTTGACATTTTTTCTTTAAGATTTAGTTACGGGAAATGCAATCTATTCTGCTGTTGGGAAATTTGCACAGAGGAACTAAAGCAGAAGTAATCTGAAGCATTGTTAGATTGAAGATGCAGTAACATTATATTCAGCAAGGCAATAGTCATAAAGAAACAGACAACATTGAATGTTAGGAAATCACAAAAGTTTGACATTAACACAGATATCTAGGAAGCGACACTTAAAGAGAAATGAAAACTCACTTCTAACCAGAAAGAAACCCGACATTGCACCTGATAATGATCTTAAGCTTATGCAACATAGTTTTGTGGCAAATAATAAATAACAGAATAGACGAAGTCCAGGTGTAACTCTGTTGGCAATGTTCTCTCTTTTGATCAGAATAGTTTTGCCTTCAAATTCTACTGCAGAATATCAGTGTTGACTGAGTATTGCACTGCTGAGGGTGTTGCATTTGTGCCAAGCCAATAAATGGAAGATGTGAGGATTAAGAGTCGAATAGAAAATCTAACTGAACTATTAAGAAGCTCCTGTTGGTATTCCATCAGATACACCGAGCAGTGCCCCATAATAAAACTGAGCAATCTCAGCACCTGTGCAGACTAAAAAAGCGTTTGCAGTATGGCAATTAATTGATATTTGCAGTGATCAAAACACAATCGAAGTACAATTAAATATTCGTGCCACCAGAGCAGCCGAAGGAAACCCACGCATACCTATTTAATAACTACCGAATATCATTTACCTGGAACCCCAATAGTTGCTAAGATTGTATAGTAAATAGCAAACACGAGTCCATTTGGTAATCCATGCATTTTGTCTCAAGCTGCGGTTGCGTTTATCACTACAGTGAATGTTAACCATGTTTATACCTGAGGCCGGACTCCAGGGATACAATTAAATGCTTTGGGCGTTTGCAGTCATTACTCCAATTAAAACAATCAGATTAGAGATTATTGTTCCGAGCTTATCTTCAATTTTGATGGATAGGAGTGGTATTCCTGGGCACTGGCACTTCCCCAAGTGAAGTACGGCGGGATGTCATCTCCATGATGGACAAAAATTGAACTATGAAACAGGCCGTTGAAAATGTGCACGAAATTTTGCATGAAATACCTTTATCTGTGAAAAAACTTTGACCTGAGATAGTTTATTTTATTGGATCTTGCTGCCATGTTTTCTCTCCCGATTATGATGCATTCCATGCAATCAATGATTAGGTCCAGGGTGGGTTCATGTCCCTCTGAAACTCTATAAGCACCTTAAAGTATATGCACGGATTATGGGCATGTCCATTATATTTCATGCTGCGTTCAGTGTCAGTTATCTTTGCAGAACAGTCTGGACCACGTGGGAGCAATTGTATTATATCCCAACGCATCAAGAAAACATCTTGATCAAATTCAATTCAACATGAGCATGTTCAATTCAGCATTTATATCAGAATTGATATTTGCAGCCTTCTGCCTATGCATTTATAATGGGTAAAATCTGTTCAGTGTGATTACGTTCAGCATGAACTATGTTCATTATAAACTTGCTCAGTGCATACTATTGCAATCTGTCCGCACAGGACCATGTCACTGTGGTTGTTTTTACCCAGGAACATCTGTGGGGCAGGGTGGGGTTAAATCTATTCATTAGACAGGGAGTGGTCCAGTTTCACCAGGTTAAATTAAGCATAGACAGTCTCATTCAGTACTCTCTGATTCCAAAAGACAGATCCATGTCCTCCACTGGGTGCATGCAGATGATCACAATTCATCCCGTAGAGAGAAGCATATCATCAATTAATGTCTTTGTGGGATTGTCCCAACGAATTTGGTTATTAGCACAGTAAAAACAACTAATTGTGAATGTTTACATTCAGAGATGAAAATTCCCATTCCGTTGTGAATACAGTTACATTCACTGTACATGGGTTCAGTTTAGCAGTTATATTCCACGCACGTAGGATCGATCGAGGACACTTGTCTTCATTGTGCCGGGTCTATGTCATCAGCGTGACCTTCGGCTTTTGAACAAGAACTATTGCATGGTCAGGAGCAGGTGAGCCTACTGAGCTTCAAATGATGAGTCGAAATGTGTTAACATGGCAAGGGTTGTTTTTTTCTGTCTTTGCGATAAGCCGTTGTTTCTGTTGAGTGCCTGGTACCTGGTAAAAATCTGAGGAGAGAGCTCGCAAAGGGTGGAAATATATAGTAATCTATAGATAAACCCACTGAGTGCTGCAATATCCAATGCGATCTTGGTTGATCTGAATATTCTTAACTGCATTCTCCTGCCTTTTGCGTAGAACCCTTGACTGTCTTAGTAATTAAAAATCTATCTCAGCCTTGAATATTGTTATGACACGGCGTAAACCCTCCTGCTCAATTTAACCCAGCAATTTATCCCATGCAGTAATCTGTTAAAATTCGATAGGCCAAAAACCTATTGAAGTAAAAATTAACAACTTTATTTCTTAAAGTATAACAGAGAATAATTAAATAAAAATTATTTGCAACTCCTTCCTCGAACCTATCTTTTACCTTCCCTTCCATAGTACTAGTCCGATAAAACTCCCTATTAAGATTTACAAAACAAAGCTTCGTATTTAAAAAAAAAAACAGGCATCGTAGATTAGATTACTTACAGCGTGGAAACAGGCCCTTCGGCCCAACAAGTCCACACCGACCCGCCGAAGCGCAACCCATCCATGCCCCTATATTTACCCCTTACCTGACACTATGGGCAAGTTAGCATGGCCAATTCACCTGACCTGCACATCTTTGGACTGTGGGAGGAAACCGGAGTACCCGGAGGAAACCCTCGCAGACACGGGGAGAACGTACAAACTCCACACAGTCAGTCGCCTTAGGCGGGAATTGAACCCACGTCTGCTGGCGCTGCGAGGTAGTAGTGCTAACCACTGTACCCACTACTTTGGGTTCTTCTCTGTATTCCTATATCCTTTTTTTCTTCTTGGGATTCTGCTTCACAGGTACCTTGAAGAGAGATATTTTCGGGCAGTCTTTCCATGCGGGTAGCTTGGCACTTATCGTATCAACTGTCTCATCCTCCCCGGTCTTATACCCCCAAAGCATTGGATTTTAAGACTGTCAATATACTCAATTCTAACTTGATTGGAATTTGGTATAACTTTTGGGGGTATAATTTAAACTGATTGGCCTAATTCGAATCTGTTGTTGTCTCCAGGCAACGAGTTACCCTAACTGCTGGACCAAAAGGTTACATTATATCTTTGTTCAGAATACTTGTTGCTGTTAGGTAGATCTGTTGCTTTTAACTCTTAAAGTTACAGTACACCCACATCTTTATGACATCTCCCCCCTTTAGAAAAAATGAACCATCATAACGAAAAGATGGCTTCATTTGGTGTTCTTTTTTAAAAAGATATTACCCTCATACACAGATAAATAAGCTCACCTTACCTTCTTTCTATATCTCTTTCTCTCTGTATGACATTAAATAAATGCAAATCTTACTTAAACTTTATGAGTTAAATCAGCGATAACGCATCTGCGATTACATTCTTACGACCAGCAACATGCATTAGTTTTAAATTAAAAGTCTGTAACATAAGACTCCAACGAAATAGTCTCATATTCCTGTTTTTAAAGCGTTCTAAGAATGTAAGCGGGTTGTGATCCGTGTACACAACCGTCTCCAACACATTGTTTGTGACATACACTTTAAAATATTGTAAGGCCAGTGCTCAAACTCAATTGTCATTTCCTATAGTGGATGTTGATCTTCTTCGGAAAGTTACCAACTGGCAGTTCAATCCCATCCTTATCTTCCTGTAGGAGTACAGCTCCAACTCCCTATGTCATTAGCATCAATGTGACTTTAAAAGATTTTGAAAGTTTGGTGTAGCTAAAACTGATTTGATTGTTAATATTGATTTCAAATGGTCGAATGTCTCTTGGCATGGTTCTGTACTGCAAAACTTCGTGTTCTTCGGTTAATGGTGCCACTGCACTGCTGATTAGATTAGCTTACTTACAGTGGGGAAGCAGGCCCTTCGGCCCTACAAGTCCACACCGACCTTCCGAAGAGCAACCCACCCAGACCCATTCCCCTACATTTACCACTTCACCTAACACTACCGGCAATTTAGCATGGCCAATACACCTAACCTGCACATGTTTAGACTGTGGGAGGAAACCGGAGCAAACCCACGCAGACACGGGGAGAATGTGTAAACTCCACACTGACAGTTGCCCGAGGCGGGATTTGAACCCAGGTCTCTGGCCCTGTAAGGCAGCAGTGCTAGCCACTGTGCCGCCCAATGTTTGGAACAAACTTCTAATAGAATCTGCTGAGTCCTAAGGATCAAAGTACCTCTTTCTTCGAGGTTGGTCGTGGAATTCCTCGATGGCCTTCATTTTTGTGTTCCATGGGGTCAACCTTCCATAACCGATGCTATGTCCCGAGAACGTCATCTCTGCTTTCGCAAATTCAGTTTTATTTATATTTGTCACCAGTTTTGCTTCTCGTAATCATTCAAAGAGCTCTGCCACTGTACCATGTGATCTTTCCAGGACTTACTAAAGATCACTACATCGTCCAAGTAGACTGCACAGTTTGTTAATCCAGCCACAACTCTGTTCATGAGTCTTTGGAATGTGGCGGGTGCGTTCTTCATTTAAACTGATATAGCCCTTTTGGGGTTAAAATGCAGAAATTTCTTTTGCTTTCTCTGATAAAGGTACCTGCCAGTAACCACGCATTATGTCCAACTTGGCGAAGTAACTGGCTTGTCCGACTTTCTCAACACAGTCCTCCAATATAGCAATTGGATATGAGTCTGAATTTGTAACGGCATTGACCTTCCAATATTTCATGCAGAATTGTTGACTCCCATCCGGTTTGGGAATAAGATGATCAGCGAACTCCACTCACTCTGGCTTGTTTCAGTGATGTCCTTTTCACGCATGTCCTCCAGCTCCACCAGGAACTGTCTGGTTTGAAAGGATTAGGCTGATAGGGGTGCTGTTTTAGCGAAGCAGTATTCTCTAGGTCTACTTCATGCACAATAGCATTAGTCCTCCCCATCTGATTCTTAAATATGTCCTTATACTGCAGGAACAAATCGTTCAACTGCGTTCTATGCCCCTGAGGCAGACAGCTTACTAACCTATCCCACTCCTGAAGGGCGTCTTCATTTTAAAATCTATTTTGAGGCAAATCAAAATCCACATTACGTGGATTTGATTCCTCACTCAGCGAGGCAGTAACTAATTCCTGTTTCTCCTGTTCTTTCTCTCGTGTTTCAACATGTTCACATGACATACTCGGTACCTTTTTTATTGCCATCTGGGATCCTTACTAAATAGTTAACCTGACTCAACTTTTTCTTAATTTGATAGGGACCACGACACCTGGCTTTGAAGGGATCTCCTATCACTGGTAACAGTATTAACACAGTATCCCCTTGGGAAAACGTCCCATTCTCAGAGCATTTATCTGCCACCTGTTTCATTCTATACAGTGCCATCTGTAGGTGCTGTTTAGCTAACTGACCTACTCGATTTAATCTCTCCCTCACATCCGATACAAAGTCGAAGTGTGAGATCTTTGACTTTGGTCCTGTTCAATTTTCTTTAATTAATATCAAAGGGCCTCTCACTTCATTACCGAACATTAACTCAAAGGGAGCAAACTGAGTAGAGACGTTTGGGGCATATCTCATTGCAAATAATACGAATAGGATACCTTTATCCCAATCATTCGGGTAATCCTGACAGTCTGCTGTTACCATGATCTTCAACGTCTGATACCATCTTTCTAAAGCTTCCTTGAATTCAGGATGATACGCACTGGATTTAAAGTGCTGTATACCTAAGGTGTCCATAACCTCCTTAAACAGCGTAGCAGTAAAATTTGAACCTTGGTTCCTACTGAATCTCTCTGGGTATCCCGTACCGTGTGACGAATGCTACTAAGTCCTCTGCTACCTTTTTGCCTTGGTACTCTGTAATGGAATTCCCTCTGGAAATCTGATGGATGCATCCATTATGGTTAACAAGTACTGGTTCGCATTTTTAGTTCTCGGCTGGGAACCTACACAACCAATTATAACCCACGTGAAAGGTTCTTCAAATGCGGGAATTGGCAAGAAAAGTGCTGGTTTTACTACTGCCTGTGGCTTACTTACCAATTGGCATGTATGGCACGCACGGCAAAAGTTGACCACATCCTTGTGTATTCCAGAACAAATTAAAACGTTTTTGTACCTTAGCCTGTGTCTGTTGTACCCCTAGGTCACCTCCTACAGACAGTTCATGTGCTACCCTCCTGTCTCTATGCTACCGACAACACAATCCGGTGCACGTCAGCCCATTTCTCCTCTGCGCTAACCTGCTGCGGTGTTCATTTATGCCTTAGGATTCCATCTTTCGAATAATAACCCTTCAGAATATTCTTTTCCTCCTTTTCAGAGTACGCATTCACATATCTATCTTTTATTGTCTTGTCTTGCTCTTGCATTCCTTTAGCCATTCCGCACGAAACATTTCAATCTGACCCTCTGCCTGTTCATGTTTTTTCTGCACCATTACCTCAAACAGGGTATCAGCTAACTGAATATCAAGTCCTTCATCTTTCGTTTTACTTTTTGCTTCGTGCTGTGACTTCTGATAGTGGGATCTGGTGACCACACAGTCTGGGAAAATACGAGGATGTTTCTGTTTTAACATCTCAGTTTCTTTGTCTTCCTTGGCCTTCTCCACAACAAGGGGTGTCACTCCCAACTTGGATCCTGCCAAATCATCCCCAAGAACAAACTGAATTCCTGGAAATGACACTCTGTCAGTCACTCCCACTGTAATATCCCCAGTCTTGACTTGGCACTCTAAACTGATCTTACACAGGGGAACGCTATGTTTCTGTCCATCTATCCCACAAATTACCATACTCTCGGTAACAGATCAGAGAGAGTGTATATTCGCTCATTTCCTGCTATCAGCGACTGGTCAGATCCTGTATTTCTCAAAACGATAAGTTCTGGTCCTTTTCCCCCGGTCTCCATGAGTAAACTTTACCCTCAGAAGCTAATTCTTCGTGGAGATCAGGTACTCCATACCCAGCCACTGCTTAGGCTGTGCAAAGGCCTGCAGCTCCTAAGTCCTTCTTGGGGTCTCCTTTATTACCTGCATTAATGCTTTGATTCTATTACCACATCTTTTCCCACAGCGCCTTTCTTTAGTGACCAGCACTGAGTTTCATTTGCAACTTTATCACAGTGGAAACACCTGAGGCCTTTTACCTTCTTTCCACCCTCTTGGGCTTCTTTTTTATCCTGTGGTAAATTCTGACCAGTGCTCTCTCCTCTTTGTTTCGGAGTGTAGAATCTCCCATTCTGCCAACTTCTATCCCTCACAGGACGAAATTCTAGCCGGAAGCTTGTCTTAAGCACCAACATGTATTCATCTGCTAATTTTGCTGCCCTTCTCACTTCGTGAACTTCCTGTTCCTCCACGTGAATTCTTCCCATCTCTGGAAGTGAGTTTTTATACTCCCCCAACAGAATAATCTTGCTTAGAGCCTCAAGTATGTTTATCTATTTTCAAAGCACGTACCCATCGATCAAATGACTCTGTTTAAATCTTTCGAACTCAACATAAGTCTGACCTGGTTCCTTCTTTGTGTTTCTGAACCGCTGTCTATATGCTTCTGGTACCAATTCATAAGCACTTAAAATAGCCTGTTTAACCTCTTCGTAATCTCTTGACACCTCATCTGACAGTGCGGCAAATACCTCACTGGCTCAGTTTGCCAGTTTAGTCTGAACTAACATTACCCATAAATCCTCGGGTCAATCTATCTGGCAAGCTAATGTTTCAAATTGAATAAATAAAAGTTCAACATCTTTCTCATCAAAATGTGGCAGAGTTTTGACATATTTATATAAACCACTAATTTCTGTTCTAATCGCTATCCTGTTAACTTGACTTTGCTGACTAAGTCGCAACTTCTGACGTTGAAATTCTCTCTCTTTTTGTCTCTCCCTCTCTTCCCTCACTCTTTGCTCAGCTAAGAACCTTCTCTCTCTTTTCCCTCAATCTTTCCCTTTCTCTCTCCCTCTCTGTCTATTTATTTTCTAACTCCATTTTCCTCAATTCTAATGTAAGTTATTCTACCTCGACTGCACTTGTCTGCTTCTCTGACATACTTATGTATTTGAGTAACTGCCTTACAATTTCAGCTTTACTTTTGTCTTTGATTAAACCCAAATCTAACTTATTTGTTAATTCTAAAAGTATGGTGTTTTTCTTTTCTTCTAAACGTTTTTGGCAAATCTGAGAATTATCTTCAGTCCCAGAACCTCTTTAGCAATTTTAAGAGCAACTTCTCTCACTTTTAATTTAATCAACTACGTGCCACAGAAACTAAACACGTTGTCTCATGTAAGTTTTATTTAAAGGGCTAGGACACTAACCTGGAAGTGTTTAAATCTGCTGGGATTTTCATATCCCCAAATCTATTCCAATCTGTCTAAACCAGTACAAATCACGGACCCGAGCCAAACTGTTATGACACGGGGTAAACCCTCCTGCTGAATTTAACCCAGCAACACAGAAAAGATTTATCCCATGCAGTAATCCGTGAAAATTCGAAAGGTCAAGAAGTAGTTAAAATAAACACTTGCTTTTTTAAGGTATAACAGAGAATAATTAACTAACAGGTATTTACAATTCCTTCCTTTAATCTAACTTTTACGTGGGTGGCATGGTGGCTCAGTGGTTGGCACTGCTTCCTCCCAACGCCAGGAACCTGTGTTCGATTCCAGCCTCGCGCAACTGTCTGTGTAGTGTTTGCACATTCTCCCTGTGTCTGCGCGGGTTTCCTCTGGGTGCTCCGGTTTCCTCCCACAATCCAAAGGTGAATTGGCCATATTAAATTGCCCATAGTGTTAGGAGCATTAGTCAGGGTAGATCTGGGTGGGTTACTTTTCGGAGGGTTGGTGTGCACTTGCTGAGCCGAAGGGCCCGTGCCTATACTGTAGGTAACGTAATCTAATCAAACCTTCCCTTCTATAATATTCGTCTGATAAAATGCCCGATTAAAATTTACAACACAAAACTTGTTATCACAAAAGAAATCAGGTTGCTTTCAGTTCTTCTCTGTATTCCTATCTTCTTTTCTTCTTCTTGGGGATTCTGCTTCACAGATTACTGATCAAGAAAGGTACTTTGAAGAGAGCTATTTTTCAGGCAGTCTTTACATGCTGGTAGGTTGGCAGTTCATCTCTCAACTGTCCAATCTTCCCTGATCTTAGACCTCCAAAGCATTGGATTGTGTCATTGGCTTTTAAAGTTTCAATATACTCAATTCAAACTTGATTGGAATTTGCTATGCATTTTGGGTATAATTTAAACCGATTGACCTAACTCGAATGTGTTTTTGTCTTCAGGCAACGAGCTACCCTAACTGCTAGACCAAAAGGTTAAATTATACCTGTTTTTCAGAACACTTGTTGCTGTTGGGAGGTTTGTTGCTTTTAATTCTCTTAAAGTTACAGTACACCACACCTGCATGACAATATGCTCAGTGGCATGTCCTCGAACAGCTCTCTGCTGTAATGAACTCCACAAATTCGTAACCCATGACAGAAGAAATTCTTACTTGTTTCTGTCTTAAATGTGGCACATCTTTCTCTGAAATTATGCTCTCAAAGCGAAACAAACTCTCAGCATCAACCCTGTCAAGCCAACTGCGAAACCTGCATGTGCCAATACGGTCACCTTTCGTTCTTCTGAACTGCAATGCTTACAACTCAATCTACTTGACCTCTCCCCATGAAAAAATCCTCGGTGCCTGGAATCGGTGAATCCTCTCTAGACTGTCTCCATTGGCATTGTATCATATCTTAGATAGGGGGAAATCAAAATTCTTCATTTTATTCATGGTGTTGTCTAAGTAATACCATGTATAGTGTTCACAAGACACCCCTATTTCTATATTACATTCCCTGAGATAAAGATTAATATTTCAGTTACCTTCCTTATTATCTCCTGAGCCTCTTTTTCATTTATGCACGGAGACCTCCACATGCATTTGTGCTGCAGCTTCCTGGAGTCTTTTTAGATGATAGCACCTCCACAAAACCTCATTTTCTACACTATATTGCTTCTACCAAATTTTTGGCGCGCACTTAATCTGTCTATATTTCTCTGCAGTTGTTTTGTGTCATCCTGACCAGTTATCTTCTCACTAGTTTTTCTGATTATACATTCACGTGCCTCATTTATAGCATAAATATATATTGTAAATAATTGTAGTCGCTATACTGATTGCTGTGATACTCCACTCGTTGCGGATTGCCATCTGGAAAACGTCTCTCCTTACCTAACCCCGTCTTCTATTCACTACCCAATTCTCAAACAATGGAAATATACAACCGCCCACGATGGGGTCTTGTGAAGCAATGCATTGTTCATGACCTAATCAAACACCTTTTGGAAATTCAGATGTGTTACATTTATTGGTTTCCCCTTTATTGTCCTGTTTGCTGGCTCTCCAGAGAAGTATCATCGATTTGACCAGCATGGTTTCTCTTTTGATAAAGCTGCATTGAATCAACTTGATTAGATAACGCAGTTCAAAAAATAAGCTATTGTATCATTTGTAACAGATCTAAGGTTTATCTAACGCAAATTATAATCTAACTTACCATATTTTATGTCTCCCGCTGTGTTTTCCCATCCTTTGAGACTTTTGCAGCAACTAAAGAGTGTTGGAAGTTTGCTGCCATGCATCCATTGTCTCTTTACTTAATTTCTTTGACATCCTAGGACACAGCCCACCAGGTGCAGGTGACTTATCGCATTTTAGCCACAATAATTTTCCTAATAAGTTTTTGAGTGATAATTATTGCATTTATTTCCTCCCCTCCTAGTGCCCCTAGAGTATTTAGTACGTTAGGAATTCACTTCGTGGTTAATTCAATGCAAAGCTCAATTCCAACCAACACCTCGCCTCACCCAAAACAAGGCCTCTTAGAGACATAGAGACATAGATTTCTACAGCACGGAAACAGATCCTTTGGTCCAATTCATCCATGTCAACCAGATATCCGAACCTAATCTAGTCCCATTTGCTAGCACTTGGTCCATATCCCTCTAAATCTTCTTGTTCATATATCCATCAAGATGTCTTTTCAATGTTGCAAATGTACCAGCCTCCGACACTTTTCTGGCAACTCATTCCATACATGCAACACCCTCTGCGTGAAAGAATTGCCCATTAGATCACTTTTATACTTCTCCCCTCTCACACCAGACCTCTCGTTCTGAACGCCCTGACCCCAGGAAAACGGGGAAATGACCTTGTCTATTTATACTATCCATATCCCTCATGATTATATAAATCCCTATAACGTAACCCCTCAGCCTCCAATGCTCCCATGGGAAAGCAGTCCCAGCCTATTCAGCCTCTCCCCAGAGCTCAAATCCCCCAACTCTGGCAACCCTTTGAAGTTTCACAACATTCTCCCGACAAGAAGGAGACCGGAATTGCACACAATATTCCAAACGTGGCCTAATCTATTTCCTGTAGAGCCGCAACATGACTTCCCAAGTATTATACTCAATGCTCTGATAAATAAAGGAAAGTATACGAAACGCCTCCTTCACTATCCTATCTACCTTCACTAAACCTATCTATACTCTCTATCTTGAGAAATATGATTATTTATCAATGTCTTCACCGATTCTCACTTCACTGTAATTGGGATTACATCTGTGGGGAGGATGTGATAGCTCTGGGTTAGGCCACAAATTCTAAATAAATCGTCACTGGGCCTGTGTTTGCAGCTCCAGGATGATTTCGTTTTCCCTGGGATCATTGCAGGTTTGCAGCTGCCATCATTGCTTCATAGGGTTCACAATGTATGCCCAATTGTCTCAGTTGTAAATCTATTTCTTGTTATTCTCATCATAATTCACAAAGAAAGACTACCAAACTTTTGGAAATCTTGGGATGGTGCCTTGTTCATAAGGTCAAAGCCAGTCATGCACATCGGGAACAACCCGCAGACATCCTGAAGTAACCCTCCTCTAGTCCAAAATATAACTGTTAATGATGCCTATGTTATGCCAATCATTTCAAACATTTCACGTCAATGTTGCTACTGTCACTTTTATTTCATTAACTCCAGTGCTTTGCCAGACCATTATGGAACAAATTATTAAATACTTATCTACATGTTGATTACATCAATATGGTTATCAACATTCTGAGGTTAAGTGTTAATATCATTTGTCAGAAACTATAGTGTAAATTAGTGAAGTGATTAAGTTTCAACTACAATTAAATGACAACTGACAATGAACTTGATAATCAATTAAATTTCAGAAGATATGAACGACCAACCAATGGAGACCTCTACATGAATTACAAATGCAGACCAGTCAGTTCATTTGGTATTGTATAGAATCCCTACAGTGTGGAAACAGGCCAGTTGGTCCAACAAGTACACAGCAACCCTACGAAGAATAACTCACCCAAACTCTTTCCTTTCCCCTACATGTCTCCTGACTAATACAACCATCTAACACATCCCTGAACACTATGCGCAATTTAGCATGGCCAATTCACCGAACCTGCACATCTTCGGACAGTGAGAAGAGACCAGAGCACCCGGAGTAAACCCACGCATACATGGGGAGAATATGCAAACTCCACACACACTGTCGCCCTCGGCTGGATTTGAACCTGCATCCCCTGAGTCGTGAGGCAGCAGTTCTAACCACTGACCCACTACGCCCCCGTATATGGAAATTGTATTATAAAACTGAAAAACACAGTGAATGTCTAAAATTTGGAATATGAGGAGGAAATTCTGGAGGCGAAAAAATGCGCTAACCAATTTCATGGAGACAGAAATTGGTTCAAGTTTCACGTCTGTGAGCAAGTAAGAGGGGACAAGAAGTGGATGTGGGGCAGAAGTGGGAAGATGAACGAAAGGAACAGTCTATAGAAGTTGTGAAGTCAATGACAACAGTCAAGGCACTGAAGATGTACCTGTATGAGGTGCAAATAGAAGCCTCGAATGCAAAAAAGATCATAGAAGATCGAGAACAGAAAACAAAGTCAGAAATCAAATCACACATTCCTTCAACTTCTACGTCTGAAGGCTGAATATTGCCTCCCATTACTCCTCAGTTCAGATTAAAAAACATAGAACTTACTTATTCCCTCTCCAGCTGTGCAGCACGGATGAGGAGATTATGTCCCCACAATCGACTCCCCAGCTCCACAGGGACTCACATTGGAAAATCCCACTTCTGGGCAGCGCTGGGTAAAGAGTCAGGGTGAGGTATTATATATTGATTTGAGGCTGCAATACCAAGGTACATTGTCGGTTTAGAAGGAAGTCTCATAAGCAAAGATGAAGGGCATGTCACTGATAAAGCTCAGTGCAGGCAGTTGCCTATAACCTCAGCTGCTACTTTCTTGGTGCAATATGTCATTTTCTGCTTCTGGGACCAAATAGCATTGGATCGATCAAAGATGAAACTGATAGTTACCCAGACAAAAGAATATCTGACTGCACCAGTTCACACAACACTGGCACTACAGACCAGAGTGATGGACAGCAGTGTCATTGTGAAATAAACACTCATAATCCAGTTTAATATCACAGCTATGATAATAATCAAAACACCTGTCGCCGCCATGGATAGCAGATAATACACGATCCATTTAGAAACACAACACTTTTCCCATCACAAGATAACAATCACCGAAAGTTTATTTTTGCAAAAGAGATATTTAAGAGTGAATACATGATATCGACAAATGAAGATACAGTCAAACTAAGATAAAAAACAAACATTTGGTCATGCTCAATTTTCTGTAACCAATTACAAAGAGGGAAAATAGTCTAAATTTTGGACTGAAAATATTTCTCTTGAACTGTAGAAAACAACATTTAATTCACGTTATGTTATAGCTGCAATAGAAAGATATTCTCAGCTTTGCAGTCAACATTGACGTTCTTTCGCTAGGATACACTTGCAGAAAATTCACTTAGTTTTGCTCTTGGCAATTTGTACAGAAGAAAAGCAGCAAAAATAATCTCAAACCCTGATAAATTATGGAAACCAAAATATTTCATGTCTCAATGAAACGGGTATAAAGAAAGTACATCACAAAGGCATTTGGGGATCTTTTTTCAGAAAGCACCAAAAACTAGTATACTGGTTAATAAGGAAGGAAACTGGGGAATCTCAGGGAATGGAGTCTGGAAATGGTGACGTCTTGTGAAAACTACTTAAGGTATCAATTAGGTTTCACCTAGAATAATATGAACAGTTTTGGCCACCATATGTGTGGAAACATATAATATTTCTGAGGACTGTCTGGAGAAGATTCGCTGATCCCACGTGTGGAGGGACTTTCTGAAGAGATGAGGTTAAGTTACATTGTAAACATTGGAGATTAAAAGAATGAGAAGTGACTTTTTTTGGAACATTTATAGTGTAGAGGGCTTGACAAGGTATATGCTGAGCGTTTGTTTCTCTTTGTGGCAGAATCTGGGACGGGAGGGTATAATAGGTTGCGATTTTAATACAGACACAAGGAAGAATTTCTTCTGTTAGAGTTTTGTGAATTTGTGGAGTTCATTTCCACAGAGAAGTTGTAGAGGCTATGTCAATAAGTATTTCAAGGCTGAGATTGATGTTTCTGAATCAGTAAGAGATGCAAAGGTTCCAGGAGAAGGCAGGAAAACGAGGCTGAGGATTATCTGCTTGCCCGTGATCTCACTGAACGGTGGAGCAGGCAGTGGGTTTCTGTATGGAATATTATTTATGTTTGTCCTTCCCAGATATGATTAGAAAAAAGATCATCAAAATCTTTAATTATGATTACTGGTCCATTGACCTTAAGTCTAAAATACAGAAGAGGGGTATGAATTTGGTGCGGCATTTAAATTGGCACTTGAGAACAGGCATAGGATAAGGAGTAGGCCATTGACCCCTCGAGACTGCTTCAATATTCTATAAGATCATGCTTCATCTGTCAGTTAATTCAACATATCTGCCTTGGACCGATATTTCTTAATGTTGTTTAATAAAAATTTGTCTATCTCAGATTGAAACTTAACATTGGAATTGGCACCAAGCACCATTTGAGGAAAAGAGTTTCAAAAACTCCACTGCTGGTGATTTCTAACGTCTCTCGTGAATGGCCTGTCCCTAATTCTCAGATTATGCCCCCAGTTCTATAATCTTCAACCAGTGGAAATAGTTTACCTTTCCCTCACCTGCCTTTTCCTATTAATATCTTCAATACCTTGATTAGATCACCCCACAAGCCCAACGCATACACCGGATCTGCTCAGATGAGGAGGAACGTGACGGACACCCGGAAGTACTCAAGGATGCCCTCACAAGAACGGGGTACAATGCCCAACTCATCGACCGTCAGTTCCGACGTGCCACAGCAAGGAACTGTAATGACCTCCTCAGGAGACAGACACGTGCTGCAACCGACAGGGTACCCTTCGTCGTTCAGTATTTCCCAGGAGCTGAAAAATTACGCCATGTTCTTCGAGATCTGCAACACATTATCAATGAGGATGAACACCTCACCAAGACCTTCCCCACACCTCCACTACTTGCCTTTAAACAATCACCAAACCTCAAAGAGATCGTTGTTCGTAGCAAGCTGCCCGACTCTCAGGACAACTCCATACAACCCTGTCACGGTAGACGCTGCAAGACGTGTCAGAGTGTGGACATAGATACCACCATTACGCGTGGGGACACCCCCCCCCCACCTTGTATATGGCATGTACTCATGTGACTCAGCCAACGTTGTCTATCTTATACGTTGCAGCAAGGATGCCCGGAGGCATGGTACATTGGGGAAACCAAGCAAAGTCTACGACAATGGATGAATGGGCACCACACAGCAAACAACAGCCAGGAGGGTTCCCTCTCAGTTGGGGAACACTTCAGTGGTCCAGGACATTCAGCCTCGGATCTTCGGGTGACCATCCTCAAAGGTGGACTTCGAGACAGGCAGCAGAGAAAAGTGGCCGAGCAGAGGCTGATAGCTACGTTCAGTACCCATAGGGAGGGCCTCAACCGGGACCTTGGGTTCATGTAACATTACAGGTGACCACCATTGCACTATACACACACACAGATACTCCTACACACACACACTCTCACACACACACACAGGCACTCCTATACACACGTACACATGGACATACATATACACAGACGTGCACACAGACACCCACACACACTCTTCAGACACACACGCTCCCACACTCACACATGCACCCCCTCACAGACTTAAGACACTCTGCACTCTCTCTACACACACACATACACTTTCTCACACTCACAACCCCCAACCCAGACAGATGCACACACACAGGCAGACAAAGACCCACATGCACACATATATTTTGTGGGGTGAATTTGTACTTGTGGGGTTACATTGTACTTTGCTCAAAAACTACATTCGTTCATGCAGAACTCTGAGCTCAAAAACTGCATGAATTTATGTAAAACTCCGTCATCTCACATTTTAGAGTAGAATCAATCTAAACATCATGGCATAGACAGAGAACACAGGGGGCCAACACCTCCAACATATTGAAAATGCAACTTAACAAAAAAAGTTTTTGTGATTTACACATGAAAGAAGTTAAACTATCACTGTATTCGAACAGATGAAAGGCTTAAAAGACAATCAAGTTTTCAATGTATAATTTAGGTTACATCACACTAAATTTTTGCTATAAATTCTGTTAGGATTGAGCCCTCTACTATCACCTGATGAAGGAGCGTCGCTCCGAAAGCTAGTGTGCTTCCAATTAAACCTGTTGGACTATAACCTGGTGTTGTATGATTTTTATCTTTGTACACCCCAGTCCAACACTGGCATCTCCAAATCCATAAAGTTACACATTGTAGGGAATAAACACTTAATTTGTCTAATCTGTTCGTTTAACTTAAACCCTGAAGTGCAGGTATCGTCCTCGAAAACCTGCATTGAGCACCTCCAGGGCTAAAACATTCTCCCGAGAGTGTACTGCCTAGACCTGTTCCCAGCATTCTAAGTGGGATCTAAACAGGATTTTGTATAATTGCAGCATAGTATTTGCATCCCGATATTGCAGCCCTTTAGATAGGAAAGCCGTCATTCCGTGAGTCTTCTTGACGATTTTCTGCACGTATTCATGGCAATTTAAAGATCTATGCACCTGAACCCCCAAGTCACTTTGGACATCAATGGCTTTTGATATTTTGCCTTCGGTAAATTATCCAGATCCAAGCAATTGTTAGGAATAAATGCTTTATGAAATGAAAACTAATAAAAAAGTAATTACTCTGAGCACATGTTCCCTGAAAGGGTGAGGTCCTAGTTAATCTGTCACATGACCTTCATTACATCTCAAGTGATAGACATTACGTGATGCTTTGAGATGTAATAACACATTAAATGATATCTTCGTTAAAGAAAACAGTTCAGTATTAAATTATCCAGTGAAGACAGCATTCATTACATGAGCATCCATTACAATTCCCTCCACATAGTAGCTTTTATCTCCAGTAGACCTGGCTACAGATTCCACATTCATATGCAAGGAACTCATTACCGACATTTTGCTGGTTCCCATTTCGCTTTTGAGGGGTCTGAAAATATCTCTTCGCAGATCAGCCCCTCTCCAGCTATACAACCTTCCCAGCTTTTGCCGCCCAGCGACCTTTGCAGGTTCTCTGTAACTCCTGTCTCCAATTGCGTTCACTTTCCCAACATTGTGGTTTTCGATCCTCCTGGCTGGCTGGCCTCTGTTTCGCCTTGCAGCCCAGCGACCTTTGCAGGTTGAATCCCTATCAGCCTGCAGCCTTCATAACTTTTGCATGTCAGATACACACTGCTGCTCCAATTAGAGGTTGCTTGTTCCACATGTTTGCTTTGATAGGCTCGTCAAAGATTATGTCCATTCTACTACCTTTCTCTGATTGGTTGTCACAATGACTGAATTTTCTTGGGGTTTTAGTGATGAAATTGCGTACTGCTGCTTAGCGTTTGAGTGTTGCAGACTAGTTGTAATAATAAGATGACTTGTTAAATGCTGCTGGTTGATCTTTGATCACTTTGCTTAACATATTGACGGAACCTATGACATCCTGCACTTTTGGAATCACATCGTTTTCGTTAATCTGAAGAGTGTCTTGTTCTGAGGTGCTCCATCAGTTGAACATTAGACATAAATGGCTTTCTTACAAAACGTGTCATCCCTCATGTGGGAAAAGATTATGAAGTCTTGCAGGAGACACACGCAGATCCCTGACAGGATGCAGAAACAATGAAATGCAGCGCTGTTGTGATGTTTACCACAATGTGGTCAACTATGCATGATGTCTTCTTACAGGTGACAGCAAATTTGAAGGCAAACATTCAATAAAGTCTGAGCCTCCGAAGGCAAGGTTGCCTCGACACATTCAAAAACCTGATCGTCACTCAGTGTAGATTGTGTTGGGGGATTGTCTTCAGTGAGTTCGAGCTCTGTGTTCGTGTGCTTCCTTGTTGAGCAATGATGCTGGTAATTTTGGTGACTGTGCTGCTCAACTAGCTCCCAATCAGAAGTCCACACCAGATCTGCAAGAAGCCGCTCCCATGCCTCTGAGAAGGCCAACAGCTGTGAAGTCCAGGTAAAGTAAAACAACGTTCCAAATTGACAACTAAGATTTATTTTACCTGCAGTCATAGTGTCATCTAGATCTACAGCACAGGAACATGGTGCGACTCATCCATGCAGACCAGACATCCAAACTTAATCTAGTCCCATTTGTCAGCATTTGGCCTGTATCCCTCTCGACCTTTCCTGTTCATTTCCCCATCCAGGTGCCTTTTAAATTGTCATTGTACCAACCTCCACGACTTGCTCTGGCAGCTCATTCCATACATGTAGCAACTTCTCGTGAAAAGGTTGTGGTTAGGTCCCTTTTAAATCTTTTCCCTCTCAGCTTCAACCTACGTCATTAGTTTTAGACTCTCCCTTCCCGGGAAAGGGACCTTAAAGAATGGGAGTGCAAAGTTAGGGACGATATGTTTAAACTGAGATGAGAAAGTTTTAAAGAGGACATGAGGAGCAACTTTTGTTGACAGAGAAAGTGGTTAGTGTGCTATTAAATTGAAATCCCACCAACCACCATGGCGGGACGTGACTGAGAAACCCGAAAACATCACCTGAGTCTGTGTAGATTGCAACTCCACTTAAGAAACTTTTCGTCCTCAGCCTGATGCAACAACGTTCCCAAGAGTTTAAGGTGATTGACTGCTAACTTAGTATATTATTTACGCGTTGGTTTAAGTCGGACTGTCGTCATCATTTCAGTAAATGTATAACTCAATGTTATTGCTGTACACTTGCCGAGCTTTTGAAAGAGCTAAAAGCTTCTGATCAACTTATCACACTGGAGAGGGCGCACTTCAGTGAAAGATTGTACAAAGATTTGAACCCATATTCCAAACTTTCATGTAAAGTGGATTCATTTATCATAACGAAGAGGAACAAGAATGTCTGTATTTCCATGTTTGTCATCTACGATTGTATTCTGTACAATCCAATGCAAGATAAACATAAACGACCAGAAACAAGAGAGTAGAAGCATCGGTTTATCATGTAGAATGTATTTATTTGCCTATTTTCAAAGAGTATATGAGTGAGAAATAGAATCCACCGAAGCTGCATATCCTTGGATTGTGGGAAAAAACAGAGCACCAGGAAATCCACGCAGACATAAGCGAGCACATGCATACTCCACTCCTGAGGTTAGAATAGAACCTGGGCCCCAAGCGCTGTAGAGCTAACTACTGTGTCCCTTACCTCAGGTTTCATTCAACGTGCGGCAAAGCCAGTGAGATCAGAGACTTTGCTGCTTGTCACATCTCGGCCTGAAATGTTTTCATTCCGACATATGTGATTGGTCTTAATCTATAGCTGGGATATGATTTAACGTTTGGCAATCGGTTTTGTGCATTTTACAACCTACCTCCAAATGAAATGTCTTTCTTCAGATTGTCCTCATGGTTTTGTGAGATGAAAATAAACAATAATTCATTTACACTTTTAACATTTTAATTATTGTCCCCAATGTTCACCAAGGGGTCTGCGCTACATTTGGAGTGCAAACATCGATTTGGTAATCAATTTGTGGAACAATATAAAATTCAGTCTGAAAACTGGACCCTGAGCTTCCGCTGATTTATCAGTTTAATTCTGTGCCCATTTCCGCCTCTTGTAAATTGCCCCAAGGAAACTGAATGGGAGCTCGAGGAACAGCAGCTTGTTTTTCAATTCAACACTCTTCAAGCTTCCAGACTCAACAAGGATTTGAGCAGTTTCTGCATCACAGGTTTGCTGTGTGGACGGAAACCACTTGCCCTGAAAGCCTTGATTGTGCCTCCCATATTTAGACTTTGCCTGCTCTTATTTAATTTCCATTCCAATGGAAATAGCCATTATCTTACTCCCCCAACAGTTACCAATCAATGTCAAAATCATTGATCAAAGCCACCACTTAAGGTTTGAATTCCAGGGAATATCTCCCTCATTACATGGTGATGCACTTTTAGCAGAAGGAATAGGGAGGCAATACGGAATTAATAATATAATTCTGAAGTGTATGCAAGGATTAAGGGCATATTCGATGTGCACACATCTTTGAAGATAGTTGATGTATTCGTCGTCAGTAAAGCAAATTCGATCTCGACCTTCAGTAATATTAGTATTGTCAACAAAATGGGGAAAGTAATATTGTACATTTATAAAGCTCTCAGGAGACCACGTGCTTTCTATCCACTTCTGATCATCACCTTTTGTAAAGACTGTGAGGGTGCTCGGAAGCGTGTAGAGGATATTTATCAAAGTAGATTCAGCAAAGCAGGTTGAGACGAGATTTGGCTGAGTCACAAAATTTACAACATCTTTAAATAAGATAGAGAAATACAAAGCATTCCCGTTAACTGACTGAACTGTGATTAGGAACGGATTGACGTTTCTCAGAATAAAACAGAGGGGGGATGGGATAAGAACATTTTCACATGGTGATGCTGTGGAACATGCTGACTCTGATGATGGTTGGAAAATGACACAGTAACTGGTTTGTAAACGAAATTGTTCAGCATTTGAGTGTTAGTTCATGCAAAGGTGGAACTGGGGAATGGATGTGACCTGATTATTGCAGTTGAAAACGACACAACACCAAGTTGTAGTCCAACAGGTGCTACCAAGTAAACCTATTGGATTATAATCTAGTGCTGTGTGATTTTTAGCTTCGTTCATCCTAATCCAACACCGGCTTCTCCACATCCTGATTATTGTAGGTAGCATGCTCGGAGTCAATGGGTCGAATGGCCTGCTCTGTTGCATAAGTAGTCTGCCTCTTTGGTGTAACCTCCCCTTCTATTCTCAACCTTTGAATTCACTTGTCACTAAATTCAAGTCTATTGGATCATTTATTTGTGTGCAGTCCAGAACTGAATGCAGCTCTGCAAGCGTAATGTAAGCATAGTTTGGTTATCTTGGTGCATTTCTAGTCTCACTGACAGCTGAAATTTCCTCCCACTGAAAGAGCAAATGAACCTTAATCTTTCACATTTAGATGGCTATGTTACTCAGGGCCTCATGAATCGAAAGCCTCCTGATGCAGTGTTTGACGTGAGTTTCCTGTGTGTTCATGCTCTGCTGTCACTGTCCCACATGTTTACGATATCTATCAACGTCAGCCCATTACAGCAATTCAGACGAGACAAATATATGTATTGGTTTGCTTTTGCTGACTATAAGTCGTCCCAGTCTGACAATTTCAAAAAGGATGTCCTCATATTCTCTCCTTCTTGCAGGAAAATATTGGAATTAATTTAAGGGAGCATCACAGAGCCAGCATGGGCTGAAACCCAAGAGTTGTAGTGAGGGAGAGTAGAATCCCCTTTCATGAGATTTAGTTTCACTGAGACAATTGGAAGCATGATGACTTTCTGTTTTTTACAACTGTCATGTCTCAAATAATCATAAAATTTTGGACACGCGTTTATGTACAATATTGAGGTGGCGAGATCAGACATATTTTGGTTTTCACCATTTTTTTTTCTTGATTCACTTTTTGCCCATTTAATTCCACGTGTTTGTACGAACAAGTACTGGTTCATCTCCAGAAACTGCTGATCACGATACATAAGATCAAACAGGAGAATTGAAGAGCATGGCCTAATCAATATGATGTATAAGTGAACATGAAAAGCAATGTATAATCTATATTGCTGAACTCACATTGCAGTTTACTGTGATCACGACTTAAAACATTTAAACACTAGTGACTGGGGAAATTTGAACAATTTCTTCAGTTGCTGTCTGAATGAATTCTGGGTCCCTGCATAAATAAATGGATTGATGCAGGAACTCAAAAGCTGAAGCATAAAACCACCTTCCTCAAGAATAAAATTTGATTCGTTGTAATTCGAACCTGAGAAATACCCGACGTTCAAAATTTGAACATTGAGGAAAGTCAGTAGAACCAACAAATAGGAGAGGAGGAAACTGCCCGAAATGGTGAAGAGTAAAACAATGGACTTCTTCCGTTTTTCCATCTCTGGATCACTCTGATTCTCTCCATTGCTCCTGGCCCGAAGTCTCCTGCGGGCTCTACTGGCCAATACAATGTGCCTGACAGTGAGGGCATTTAGCAGCAAAATCATAATAAATGGAAGACAAGGATTTAAAATTGCTATTATCCAGTCAAATGCAATCCAACTGGGTGAGGTATAGTATATCGGTTTGGTATTGCAATACCAAGGTACATTGTTCATGATGAAGGAAGGGTCATAAGCAAAGTACAAGGGGATGTTTCTGATACAGCTCAATGTGCAGGCGGTTATTATAATCACAGCTGCAACGTTTTCATTGCAATATTTTCTTTTCAGTTTCTGGCAACAAATGGCAATGTATCGATCCAAAGTGAAAGCGACAGTTACCCAGACAGAGGAATCTCTGACTCCATAAAGTAATGCAAGAGTGGCACTACAGACTGGGGTGATGGACAGGAATGTCATTGTGAAATAAATGCGCACAAGCCGGTTTAATATCACAGCTGTGATAATGACCAGGAGATCCGTCACCGCCATGGAAACCAGGTAATAAGCAATGCATTTGGAAAGACCGCACCTCTGTCTTGCAAGGATAACAATCACTGAAAGGTTTGCTATGAGAAAGGGATACATGAGATCATCCAAGATTGATGTAGATGAGGAATACACAAACTAACATTTGGAAATGCACATTTTTTTCGAAACAATTACAAAACAGAAAGAAGTCCACATTTTGCACTGAAAATGTTTCGATTCAACTGCAGAAAAACATCTTTAACTGGCAGCGAGCAGTCAATTTGTCAGTGTGGCAATACGGACATATTATCAGTTTTGACATTCTTTCCGATTCAATTGCAGTAAACGCAGTCTATTCTACTTTTGGGAAATTTGCACAGAAAAACGAAAGCAAACATAGCATTAGCAACACAACAGTACAAAATTTCTGAGTTCTGGTGATAATAATAAACCATAAAAATAGGTGGGATGTGGAGTTGAGAGAGAATTGATGCTGCTCCATGAAAATCATTGCACTAGCAATGTAAACAAGCCATGCATTTGAAAAGGAGAAATGACACTGTCAAAGTGGAGAAAATAAGATAAAAATTAATTGGAAACATTTTGTTGGTGAAATGTAATATTAATGCCATTGAAAGGAAGGGAGATATTCTTACCCAATGCAATACACTTACCTGACCATAGGGCTGTTCTTTCAATAGAGAAAGAGAGACGACTTATAATGATTTAACCCGAAGGTCATTACGCTTTAGGCAACAAGAAATGTTGAGAAGGAGAGTCCTTCTTGGTAAACGCAGCTAGTGCAGGTACTGAAGTAAAAACACGCGGTCCAGCCAACTGAGCTAACTGACTCTTTCAAAATTGCGTACCCCAAATAGACAATTCCAAAGAATTTCACCAAAGTTTATCGGAACTGCAGTATTGATAACTGAGACAAGGGTTAAACTGAGATTAACAAATTAAAGAAGATATTAAAAAATACATTCCTATTTAATAACTACTGAATATCCTTTACCTGGAACCCCAATAGCTGCTAGGATTGAATAGTAAATAGAAAACACGAGCCCTTTCGGTAATCCATGCATTTCTGTGTAAAGCTGCGGTTGCATTTATCACTACAGTAAATTGTAACCACATTTATAACTGATTCCAGGCTCCAGGGATACAATTAAATGCATTGCATGTTTGTAATAATTACTCCAATTGAAACAATCAGGTTAGAGAGTCTTATTCTGAGTTCATCGTCAATTTTTATGGATAGAAATTTTATTCCTGGGCTCTGGCACTGCTTCAAAGTCAAGTACTACAAGATGTCATCTCCCTGATGCAAAGAAAATGTAATACAAAATAGGCCATTGCAAATGCCCACGAGGATACTTTGCGTGAAATACCCTTGTCTTTAAAAAATATATCTTTGACCTGAGATAGTCTATTTTGAAGGAATAAGCTGCCACGTTTCCTCTCCTGATCATTATTCAGTCCGTGCAATCAGTGATTCGTTCCAAGGTGGGTTCAAGTCCCTCTGAAAGTGTATAAGCACGCTAAAGCAAAGTGTATGCATGGATTGTGGGCACACCCATTATATTTCCTGCTGCGTTCAAATTGTCAGTTATTTTTGCAGTGAAGACTGGACTACTTGGGAACTGTTATATTATAGGTATTATAGGTATTATAGGTATATTCCTGATGAAGGGCTTTTGCCCGAAACGTCGATTTTCCTGCTCCTCGGATGCTGCCTGACCTGCTGTGCTTTTCCAGCACCACTCTAATCCAGAAACGTATATTATATTCCGACATGTCAAGAATATCTTGGTCGGATTCAATTCAGCATGAGCAGGTTAAATTCAGCAGTTGTATCAGAATTGGTATTTCTTGCTTTCTGCCTATGCATTTATAGTGGGTAAAGGCTGTTCAATGTGATTACATTTAACATAAACTGGTCCAATGCATCTATTGCAATCTGTCTGCACAGGCTCATTCTGTAATCTCTTTTTGCAAAAGGACAGAGCCACATCCTCCACAGAGTGCATTTAGTCAGGGCTGAAACATGCAGATGAGCACAATTCATCTTAATGTCGACAGAAGCGGATCCACAAATTAGTGTCATTGTGACATTATCCAAGTGAAATTGGTTATTAGCATAGTCAAAGCAACTACTTGTGAATATTTACATTCAGTGATGAAAATTCCAATTCAGTTCTGAAAACAGTTGTATTTGGTGTACACAGGTTCAGTTCAGCATAGCTATATTCCGTGCACATAGGGTCAATCGAGTGCACTGTCCTTCATTGTGCTGGATCCACGTCATCAGCGTGACCTTTGGCTTTTGAACAAGATCTATAGCACGGTCAGGAGCAGGTGAGAGCACTGAGTTTCAAATGATGAGGTGAAATGTGGAGAATTCGCAATGGTTGCATTTTCAACATTTGCAATATGGTGTTTCATTTGAGTGCCTGAAATGTACCTGGTAAAGATCTGAGGAGAGAGATGTGAAGGATGGAAATAATAATGTTTTATAATTCGTTTGTGATACTTGGGAATAGCTGGCTGGCCAGCATTGATAGCGCATCCTTATTTGCTGTTGAGAAGGTAGTGGTGAGCTTCCTTCTTGAATCGCTACAATCCACTTGACCCACAATGCCGGGAGATGGAGGGGAGGGGGTGGGTGGGCAATGGATATTCCAGGATTTTGAGCCAACGACTGTGAAGGAACAGTAGTATATTTCTAGTTCAGGGTGGTGAGTGGTTTGGAGGGGAAACCGCAGTTGGTGGTGTTCACATGTAGCTGCTGCCCTTGTCCTTCTCGGTGGAAGTCTTCCTGGGTTTGGAAGGTGCTGTGTAAAGACCTTTGGTGAATTTCTGCAGTGCATCTTGTAGATAGTACACACTGCTGCTACTGAGCGCCGATGTGGAGGGATTGAAGATTTGTAGATGTGGTGCCAGTCAAGTGGTTTGCTTTGACCTGCATGGTGTCGTGCTTCTTGGATGCTGTTGGTGCTGCACCTATCCAGGAAAGTGGGGAGTATTCCATCATACTCCTGACATATGCCTTGTCGATGCTGGATAGACTTTGGGGTGTCAGGAGATGAGTTACTCGCCACAGTATCCCTAGTTTCTGACCTGCTCTTGTCGCCACTGTGTTTATGTAGTGAGTCCAGTTGAGTTTCTGGTCAATGGTAAACCCAAGGATGTTAACCGTGGGGCATTCAATGATGGCGATACTGTTGAATATCAAGGCACGGTGTTTAGATTGTGTCTTATTGGTGATGGTCATTGACTAACATTTGTGTCGCACGAATGTTACTTGCCACACATTGGCCCAAGCCTGGATATTGTCTAAAAATTGTTGTATTTGAGCACGGACTGTTTCAGTAGCTGAGGAGTTGCGAATGGTGCTGAACATTGTGCAATCATCAGTGAACATCCCTACTTCTGACCTTGACAGAGAGAAGGTAATTGATGAAGCAGCTGAAGATTGTTGTGCCTGGGACACTACCCTGAGGAATTCTTGCAGAGATGTCCTGGAGCTGAGATGGCTGACCCTCCACAACCCCAACCATCTTCTTATGTGCCAGGTCTGACTTTAACCAGCTGAGTGTTTTCCCCCGTTGCCCGTCGATTCCAGATTTGCTGGGTCTCCTTGATGCAATACTTGGTCAAATGTGGTCTTGACGTCAAGAGTTGTCACTCTCACCTCACTTCTGGAATTCATCTTTTTTTGTCCATGCTTGAAAACAAATCTGTATTGAGATCACGAGCTGAGTGACCGTGGCGAAACTCAAACTGGGCGTCACTGAGCAGTTTGTTGCTGAGCAGTTGCTGCTTAATAGCACTGTTGATGACTCCTTCCATCACTTTAGGTAAATCCACTGGGTGCTACCCAATTCAGTGCACTCACGATTGATCTGAGCATTGTTATCTTCATTATCCTGCCTTTTGCCCAGAACCCTTGAGCCTCTTACCAATTAAAAATCTATCTCAGCCTTGAATATGCTTAGTGACACCCCCTTTGCAGCTCTCTGCGGTAATGCACTCCACAAACTCATCACCCTCTGACAGAAGAAGTTCTTACTTGTTTCTGTCTGAAATGTGGAATATCTTACGCTGAGATTATGTCTTCAAAGGGAAACAACCTCACAACATTTATTCTGTCAATCCCTCCACGAAAAATACATGTGCTAACACGTTTGCCTTTCATGCTTCTAAACTCCAATGCTTACAGTGCAACCCACTTGACTCTCCTCATGAAACAATTTCTCCTTGCCTAGAGTCATTGAGTCCTCTCTGGACTGCCTCCAATGGTATTATATCTTACCTTAGATAAATGGACCAAAACTATTCATTTTATTCTCGGTGCAGTCTAACTAATACCTAATATAGTTTTCACAACACATCCTTATTTCTACTTTCCATTCCCTGAGATAAAAATTAATATTCCAGTTACCTTCCTTATGATGTCCTGAGCCTTTTTTGATTTATGCACGGAGACCCACAAATGCATTTGTGCTGCAGCTTCCTGGAGTCTTTTTAGATAATAGCATCTCTATTTCTTTGCAAAATTTAACTTTCTACACATTTTCCCTCTGCCAAATTTTTGTCGCTCACGTAACCTCTTTGTATTTCTCTGCAGATGTTTTGCGTTAACCCATCGCAAGTTATTTTCTCGCTAGTTTTCCTGATAACACTTGCCTCGTTTATAAATACACATTGTAAATAATTGCAGTCGTAGTACTGCTCGCTGTGATACTCCGCTGGGTGTGGATTGCCATCTGGAAAATATTTCTCCTTACCTAACTCCGTGTTCTATTAACTAGCCAGTTCTCCAACCATATAAATATCCAATCCGCCCACGATGGGCTCTTGTGAAGTAATTCTATGCTCATGACCATATCAAACACTTCTTGGAAATTCAGAAACATTACATCTATTGGTTCCCCTTTATCCTCCTGCTTGCTGCCTCCTTAAAGAATTATAATACATTTGATGGGCATGGTATCTATTTTGAAAAAGCCACATTGAATCAACTTGATTATATTATGCATTTCTAAATATTCTGCTATTGCATCATTTGTAACAGACTTTAAGATTTATCTAATGACAAATTTTAAGCTAACTGACCTGTTTCTTTCTCTCCCGTTGTGTTTTCCACTCCAAGGAGTCTTGGAAGTTTGCTTCCATGCATCTATTGTCTCTTTAGTTATGCCTCTGAGTTCCTTGGTTACAACCCATAAGTTGCAGGGGGCCTATCGGATTTCAGCCCCAATAACTTTTCTGGTGATAATTATTGCATTTATTTCCTCCCCTCCTATTCTCCCTGATGTATTTAGTACTTTAGGAATTCGGTTCATGGTTAATTACATGAAAAGGTGAATTCCGACCCCCTCCCACCCTCCCTGACAACCGTATACCAGGTCTCTTTGTGTCATTGAGTCATAGACAGGTGCAGCACGGAAACAGACCCTTCGGTCCGTTTGTGCATGCCGACTAGATATCTTAACCTAATGTAATCCCATTTGCCAACACTTGGCCCATACCCCTCTAAACGTTCATATTACTATATCCATCCAGATACTTTTAAAATGCTGTAATTGTAACAGCCTCCATCACTTCCTCTGGCAGCTCAATCCATACACGCACCACCTTCTGCATGAAAACTTTGCCCCTTAGTTCCCTTTTATATCTTTCCTCTCACACCCTAAACTATGCCTTCTAGTTCTGGACTCTCCCAACCCAGGGGAAAAGTCTTGTCTATTTACCTTATCCATGCCCCTTATGATTTTATATACCTCTATAAGGTAACCCCTCAGTCTCAGATGCTCCAGGGAAAACAGCTCCTGCCTATTCAGCCTCTCCCGATAGCTCAAGTCCTCCAACTCTGGCAACATCCTTGTAAATATTTCCTGAACCCTTTCAATTTTCACAACATCCCTCCGATAGGAAGGAGATTACAATTGCACACCATATTCAAAAAGTAACCTAACCATAGTGCTGCACAGCTGCAATATGACCTCCTAACCCTGACACTCAGTGCACTGACCAATACAGGAAAGCATACCAAACGCCTTCTTGACCAACCTATCTACCTTTGACTCTATCGTCATAGCCTCATAGAGATGTTCTACATTTTCAGAAGACCCCTTTTCATTCTCACCACTCCTTCATTTGATGATACATTATTGTAGTAATAATACACCTACATTTGTGTTACCAAAAGGGCAATTTGGACTCTTGCAAAAGCATGATTATAAAAACAACACATCAAAATCCTTAATAATGATCAATGTTCTGTTGACATTAAATGTGAAATAGAGAAGGCAAGCATTAATTCAGTGCAGCCTTTAAAGCAGCACAAGTGAACAGGCAAAGGATCGGGAGTAGATCATTCAACCCCTCAAGCCTTTTCGACCATTCAATAAGATCATGTTTGAACTTCATGCCTGCATATCTAACTTCATATGCCTGCCTTTGGCCAATATGTCTAAATATTATCGGCGAATATAAAAAAATGTCCATCTTGGATGTAAATCCCACAATGAACTTAGCATTGAACACCATTTGAGGAAGAGAGTTCCAATCTCACTGCTACTCCTTGCATGTAGAAGTGCTTTTTGGCATCTGTCCTGAATGGTCTGGCCTTATTTCTCATCGTTTAGTTCGAGAGTCTTCAAACAGTGTGAATAGCTTATCTTTATTTATTGTGTCTTTCCCTGTAAATATTTTGGAAACCCTGATGAGATCAGTCCTTAACCTTCTCCATTTTATGGAGTGAAGACCTAACTTGATTGATGTCTGATCTTAACTGCTGAAGTCTAGGTATCATCTTTGTATGCCTATGGTGAACGCCGTTCAAGCCCAAAATATCCTTCCTAAGGCGCAGTGCCCAGATCTACTCACAGTACCCCAAGTGGGGTCAAACTAGGGTTTTGTATAACTGTATCATAACGTCTGAACACCTGTAGCAATTTAGATATTAAAACTCACATTCTATTGGCGTTTTCGCTATTTTCTGCACCTGTTCATGGGATTTTCAGAGCTATGCCCTTAAAACCCTAAATCTCAATGGTTATCCACTACATTCATTTTTGTGCCTTGTAAAAGATATCCTGATCTATTTAAAAGTCAGAAATAAATCCGTTTTATAAAGAAAACTAACACATACTTCCATCGAGAAAACGTCATCACCCTAAACAGAGGTTCCATGAAGCATGAGGTCATAAGTAATCTGTTGTGTGTTTGTCTCCAACTGTCATTGCATCTCACGTGATAGGTGTTATGTGTGATCCGTTGAGATGTTGTAATAACACATTAATTGATATCTTAATGAAATAAAACTGTTCAAGATAAAATAATTCAGTGAACAAAGCATTCACTACCCATTATCCATGTCATTTTCCTCCACAGAGTAGCTTGTGCACTCCTGTAGCCTTCAGCTACAGATTTCACGTTCACATGCAAGGAAGTTATGACCCAGGTTTTTCTAGGTCCCATGTGGCCGTTGAGGAGTATCAAAATGTTCTCTTCTCTCAGCAACCTCTCTCTCACTTTTCAGCATTTCCAACCTTTGCAGCCCAGCTTCCCACCTTTGTAATTCCTGCATCACTTTGTTCTGACTTGCTGAATTTTCTGGCTTTCCTGCAAGGTCTGTTTCTCATTCTACCCCAGCTATCTCTGAACTTTGACCGCCCGACAATCTTCAACGTTCCAGACTGTTGCTCCTTATCTTCGCACTTCATCTCCAATTGCAGGCTGCTTATTTCTCATTTTGTTTTCTGCTGATAAGCTCGTCAATGATGCTGTCCGTTCTACTACTCTTCTGTTTCTTGTTGTCGTTGTGATTAAATTTTAAATCGAGTTTTGGTAGTTTTCAAAGTTGAATTTGCCCATCCCTGGAATGAGTTTTCATTGTTGTATTAATAAGGTGAATTCTGTTGTTTGACAATGGATCACCTTGATTGTCACGTTGGCTTAATCTGTTGGTCCCAACACTTTTAGACTCAAATCGTTACAGAAAATCTAAGGGCTTTCTTATTCTGATCGGTTTCAGAAGTTGAAAATTGAACATAAATGCATTCCCTACAAAACGTGGTTCTACTCATGTGGGACATATCCATGTGTACAGCAGACTGTTAAATCTTGAAGGAGACGTCCACTGTTTCCTTAACGGAGTCAGAAGCAAAGAAATGCCGAACTGCTGTGATATTAACCACAACCTGGCCTACTGTGCATGATGTCTTCCCACACATGACAGTGGATGCCAGTACAAATATTCAACAGATGCTGAGCCACCTGAGGCATAGTCGCATTGTGTCATGGACCAGGCCAGACCCCTCAAAATATGTTAAGAAGGTAGTCCAGACCTTAACCTTATTTTACAGGCAGACATGAAGTGAGGGTTCCACGTGTGATGCAACTGGTGAAACTGCTCGGTGTTAAGCAAAACAGACTTTATTTAAACACTGTAGTTGAAACATCAACAAAAGAAAACTGAATTTAGAACAACTAAACTGCAGAAAATAACAGACATACAAGTCGGAGAAGCGTGGAACTGCATTTTGGAACGAAGATTGAGATTAGACAATTTTAACTGAATAGTACCTTATGTTTGCCTTAAATGCTAAGAGATTAACAAAAATCGTGCAACTTTTAGAGAGAATTGAATAATTTTATTCTGCATTATGTTGGGTTTTGGGTAGTGTTGTCGAACAGAGATACCTAGTGGTTCAGGTACATAAATGTTTGAAATTTGCGTCCTAAACAGATAGGCTGGTTAACAGCACATTTGCCATGCTTACTTTTATTGCTCAGATCCTTGATTATAGGAGTTGGAACGTCTTGTTGAGATTGTGCAGAACGTCTTGTGGAATACTGTGTGTCGTTCTGGTCGCCCTGTTATAAGAAGGATGTTATTAATATTACCACGATGTTAACAGAAATAGAAGGTTTGAGTATTAGGAAAAGCTGGATATGGAGAACAAAAGACAATTCAGCACCGGAATTGGTCCTTTGGCCCTCCGTGCCTGCGCAGACACATTTTTAACTTCTATACTAAAACTGTATTTACTCATAGCATCCTTATCTAGCTGTTCCCTTTCTATTAGAATCATAGAGTCCTGGAAAACGGAGAAAGCTCCTTTAGCCCAACTTGGTCCATACCAATCAAAATATCCATGAACGTAACCATGAAAGATTTCTATCCATGTACTCGTCTAAATGCCTTCTAAATGTTGTTAATGTATTCACCTCAAGCACTTCTGGCAACTCATTCCACATTCTACCATAGGTGAAAAAAAAGTTGCCCACAGTGTTCCCTTTTATTCTTTCCCCATCAACCTTAAAGTGATGCCCCCCGGTCCTGGATTCCATGCATCTAACAATCTTATTCACTTCTATATGATCCTCCCTCTGTCTCCTACATTCTGAAGAATAAAATTACCTAGCTTCAGCAACTACTCCCTCTAACTCAGAGCCTTGAGTCCTGGCAGCATCCTTGTAAATTTGTTTTATACACCTTTCAGTTTAATAACATCCTTCCCATAGTAAGGTGACCAAAACCGAATATAATACTCCTAGTGCGGCCTCACGAACGTCCTCTACAACTGCAACATAACTTGACAACTTCTATACTCAATGCCCTGATGGATAAAGGCCAGTGTGCCAAAAGCCTTTTTTTACTGTCCTGCGCACCTGTGACTCCACTTTCAGACAACTGCGCAGCTGATCTCCAACGCTCCTGGTTTCCAATTCATTCTTTAGAACCATAACATTCACCAGGAAAATCCTGCCTTGATTTAACCTTCCAAAATGCAGGACCTCATGCATACAGGGTCCATATCCCGGGATTCATTTTCTATTCATGTAGTTGTCAACGTGCTTCTTGAATGCTACTACTATGCCTGCTTCCACCACCTACTCTGCCAGCGCGTTCTATGCACTCATCACACTGCGTGAAAATCTTGCCTCGCACATCTCCTTTAAATGTCCTCCCCTGCATCTTGAACCTGTGTCCCTAGTAATTGATTCCTCCACCCTACGAAAAGGCTCATACTTTCTACGTTATCCATGTCATTGATCATCTTATAGACTTCGATCAGGTCGCCCCTTCACCTCCCGGGTTCCAATGAACGCAAACACAGTCTATCCAACCTTTCGTCATCGCTAAAATTCCCTTATAGCACACAATATCTTACTAATCCTTTGCTATACCCTTCTGGTAGTGTGATGATCAGAACAATACCCAACATTCCAAGTGTGGCTGCACTAAAGTTTGGTTATATTAGATTCTCCACAGTGTGGAAACAGGCCCTTCGGCCCAACTAAGCCCACACCGACCCTCCGAAGAGTAACCCACTGATGCACCTAACACTATGGACAATTTAGCATGGCCAATTCGCCTGACCGGCACATCTTTGGACTGTGGGAGGAGACCGGAGCACCCGAAGGAAACCCACGCAGACATGGGGAGAACGTGCAAACTCCACACAGACAGTCGCCCAATGCTGGAATCGAACCTGGGACCCTGGCGCTGTGAGACAGCAGTGCTAACCATTGAGCCACCGTGCCGCCCCAAGAACTTGCCTGACCTTTTCCTCAATGTCCTTCCAATGAAGGCAAACATGCCAGAAGCCTTTTCCACCACATTATCTATCTGTTATGCCACCTTCAGTGATCTGTGACCTGCACACTCAGCTCGCTGTGCATATCAATCCTCCTAAGCATTCTGCCATTCACTATACAATTTCCACATGTACTTGACTTTTCAAAACGCATCATCTCACATGTGTTTGGATTGAATTTTACCTGTCAATTTTCTGCTCATGCCTCTAACTGATCTCTATCCTGCTGTAGTTTGACTTTCCTCCTCTCTATCCGCAACTCCATCAATCATTGTATCATCTGCAAACCTACTAATGAGACAGTTACATTTTCCTTCAAATCATTGGTGTAGAACACGAACAGCAGAGGTGCCAGCATTGATCCCTGTTGTACACCACTCGTCACAATCCTCCGTTCCGCAAAGCGTCCTTCCTTTGCTACCCACTGTGTCCAACGACAAAGCCAACTCTATATCCATCTTACCAGCTCACCCGTGATATCATGGAACTTCACCTTTTTGTACCAGGCTGCCACGAGGGAACTTGTGAAAGGCGTTGCTGAAGTCCAGGTAGACAACATCAACTATTTCTCCATCATCAGCCATATTCGTTGCCTCCTCAAAAAACTCGCTGAATTCAGTGAGGCACGACCTTCCGTGCACGAAACCATTCTGTCTATCGCTAATACGCCCCTTTGCTTCTAAAAGCGTGTAGGTATTATTCATGAGAATCTTTTCCAAATCAGATCTCTACCATTGGGATAATCTGGGACGTTTTTCCCTGAAATGTAGGTGCTTGAGGCATGACCTTGTAGACGTGTATAAAATCATGAGGTGCGTAGGTAAGGTAAACAATAGAGCTCTTTTCCTGAATATGAGGGAGTTCAAAGCTGGGGAGGTTGTTTTTATTGCGAGATGAGAAAGATTTTAAAAGGACATGAGCGGCAGTATTTTTACAGAGAGTGTGTGGAATGAACTGCCAAAGGAAGTGGTGGATGCAGGTTCAGTTATAACTTCTACAACAATTGGATAGGTGCATAGGAAATGTTTGGACGGATTTGGGAATAACGCAGGCAGGTGGAATTAGCTTAGTTTGGGAACATGATCAGTGTGGCCTAGTTGAACTGAAGGGCTTGTTTCCATGCTGTATGATTCTTTGTGACAAAGGGCAAACGTTTGCACGTACCAGCATCCGTACTTCCAGTTGGTAGAAATCAGTTTGGTTAAGACAGAAATTCTCCAGTGTGTTTGTAAATTCGGAGAGGAGCAAAAAGGCTGTTAGTCTGAAGCAAACATTGACTGAGCTTTAAGTTTTGCATGTCTTTTTGGAAGTGCAGTATACATACTGTATGAAAGACCGAATTGACAACGTTTATGACATTCCCCGTGAAAGAAACTCTTACATTCCACTATCACGCTGAAATTCCACCACAATTAACTAGATGAGAAAGAATGTGGTACCTGAGTCACTTCCATTTCTTTTGTTGTTGAATTAAGGAGAAAGAAGGTGTTTCACCAGAGCCGCATATGCCTCACTTTATTAGCCTCCCTGTTTAGATTTTCCTGCTGGTCTATTATAGAAAGAAACAAAAAGGATTCAAAGTGATTTAGTAGCTTTTCTGTCATTTTCACAGTTTCAGTTAAAGTTTCGCTTAAGTCTATCTTTTGGAGCACACATCAATTTCAGTGACTCCATAAGAGACCTAAACACTCGGTTGATCTGCTTTGTAAATCTGTTCAATCCTGTTTTTGACTGGATGAGCTACTAATGGGTCCGGCCGCTTTAAAACGCAAATGTATTGCATTTGAAGATGAATGCAGCTCCATTTCAAATCATTGTTTAAAGTGAGCAACTAAATTTGAGGAAAGATGTACAGTTCAAGCTTTTTTTTTTAGTATACTTTAACTGAATGTACTTTCATACAGACGCATGGCATTTGTTTCTCATTGTGTGTCAAAAGGCATTCAGGTGATCTATTTTTGGCTTTTTGATCTGTTGGGAAAATTAATGTTGGGCGTGGAGATCCCCAATCACTAAATTATATGTTGAATAAGATCGAAGGTCTATTGCTTACTCATGAGGTCTATTGCTGCGCCTTGTCTCATGCTATACTGTTGTATCAATGCCCGTGGCAGCCATCATTTATTAGACTTATTTTATTAGTTCACAGGACGGTCCCGGGCTCAGTCAGGTTTTGTAGCCCATTTAAAAGCAATTGCTGTGCGTTTGGAGTCACTTGTAGAACAGACCAAGTAAAAACAGCAGTTAACGTCCCAGAAGGATATGAATGAATAGGCTTTCCCCCCCCGACAAATATTTCATGGTTATCTTCAACTCTTAATTCCAGGTTTGTTATGAAATTGAAATACCAACAACCGCCATGGGAGGACTTGAACGAGGAACCCGAGAACATCGTCTGGGTCTCTGCAAATTGCAACACTACTTTGGAATGTTTTCACTCGTAGGCTGTAACAACGATGTCTCCCAGAGTTTAAGGCGATGGACGTCTAATCTCGTATGCTATGCACGCGTTGGCTGAAGTCACACTCTCATCGCCATTTCAGTAAATGTTAAATTCCATATACTTGCGGTCAGCTTGTTGGAATTTTGTAAGATTTGGAAGCGTCTTTGCAAATTGCAACACTACTTTGGAATGTTTTCACTCGTAGGCTGTAACAACGATGTCTCCCAGAGTTTAAGGCGATGGACGTCTAATCTAGTATGCTATGCACGCGTTGGTTGAAGTCACACTCTCATCGCCATTTCAGTAAATGTTAAATTCCATATACTTGTGGTCAGCTTGTTGGAATTTTGTAAGATTTGGAAGCGTCTTATTGCCAATTTATCACAAAGGAGCGCGTATAGTTCGGTGAAAAATAAAATGTGGAATGTGGATTCAATTACAATAATGGAAAGGAACGAGAAATTCCCTCTTTCCCTTCCTTCTATCATTACCTACTGTGTTATTGAATGCAATGCAAAATAAACAAGCACGACAAGGAACGAGAGAGCAGAAGCATGCATTTATCATATGTTTTTTTTTTGCCTTTTTATCATGGTCGAGATGAGTGAGTAATTCGATTTCTGCAGTGTCGGGACTACTGTGTGGAATCAGGGCCATACTAGCGCTTCAAGGAGCATCCCACCCAGATCATCTCTCTGACTCAATCCTGTTACCATGCATTTTCCATGATCAATCCAGTTAATCTGCACTTATTCTGACTGTGGGAGGAAGCCGGAACACCCGGATGAACTCCATACGGACATGGGGTGAACATGAAAACTTCGTGTAGACAATCTGCTGAAGTAAAAATCGAGCCCAGACCCCTGGCACTGTGAGGCAGCAGTGCTCATTTCTGTGTCCCTCCTCTGAGGTTTCAATCATTCTGCTGAGAAGCCAGTGAAATCAGAAGAATGACAGTGATTAGCTTTCACTGTTAATCACATTCAGAACTGAATAACATTCATCCCGTCGGTTGGGATTGATTTTAACTTATAACTGGGATAGAATATAATATTTTGGCAATTGTTTTTTTGCATTTTATAATCGACCTACAAATGAAGTGTCTTCCTTCAGGTTTCTCAAGCTTTTATGAGATGAAAATAAACAATGATTCCTTTGTATTTTCTGCATTTTAATTACTGATAATGGTTTCGATTCTACTTTTAGAATTGGAAACACAGGTTGGGTGATAACTTGGTGGAACAATATAAGATTCAGTGTGCAAAATGGATTCTGGGATTCTGGTCATTGATCTTTTTAATTTTTTGCCTCAATCCCACTCTGATCGTGGCCTCCTGCAATGCTCCAAGCAAACCGAAAGGGAACTGAATGAGCAGCTTTCAATTTCAGCACATTCCAAACTCCAGACTGACCATGAAATGCAGAACTTCCTGCACCACTGGCTGTTGTCGGGACTTAGAACACTTACACCGAAGAGCTGCTTGAATCTGATTGAGTGTTGAGATTGTGTCTGCTCATCATTCATTTCCCGCTCAGTAAAAATAGTGCCTGTCGCACTCTCCTATCGGTTACCAATCAATCTCAAAATCCTTGATCAAAATCACCACTTAATTTTTGAATTTTGCAGAATGCCACCATTAGAGCATAAAGGGGCGGCACAGGGTCTCAGTGGTTAGCAGGGCTGCTGCACAGCGCCAGGGAACATGGTTAGCTTCAAGTCTCAGCTGACTGTATGGAGTTTGTACGTTCTCCTGAGTCTGCATGCATTTCCTCCAGGCGCTCCAGTTATTTCCCACATTCCAAAGAAGTGTAGGTTAGGTGAGTTGGCCATGTTAAATTGCCCATAGTGAGGAGGGATGTGAATGGAAATACATTAGTTAGGGGAAATGCAGGGAAATAGAGTAGGATAATGGGACTTGGTGGGGTCAGCTTCGGAGGGTCAGTGTGCAGTTTTTGGGCCAAATGGCCTCCTTCCACATTGTAGGGATTCTATGATTCTATGACTGGCATGGTGATGTATTTTAGCAGAATGGATAGAGAGATGTAACATTTCATTAGTGAGACAGCCACAAAGTGCACGAAGGGATTACATGACTTCCATTTCATGTGTCTTTGAAGGTAGTGGGATATATTCATATTCAGCAAAGCAAATTGGATCTCAAGCTTTATAAATATTGATATTGACAACAAAACGGCAGCAAGAAATGTTGCACAATTATAAAGTTCTAATTAGGGTACAATGCTAGCTCTGTGTGCTCTTCTGTGCACCAGTGTTTAGAAAGATAGTGAAGGCTGTTGGGAACATGCAGAGGTGATTTATCTAAATTAATTCAGCAAAGCAGGTTAAGAAAAGATTTGAATGATTTACAAGATTTACAAAAGGTTTAAATTAGATAGAAAAAAACTATGCATTCCCATTAGTTTATTGCACAGAGACTAGCGACAGGTTGACGTTTCTGAGCAAGAAGTAGAGGGCAATGTAAGAAGAGCGTTTTCACACAATTGATGGCGATATTCTGGAACCTGGTGCCTCTGATGGTGCCCGGAAAGGAACACAGTGATTGATTTCAAAACGACATTGAATCAGCATTTGCGAGAATGACTTTGCAAGCATAGAACTTTGGAATGGGTGTGACTGGAGTGTTGAAGACAGCAAGCATGGAGTCAATAAGCTATTGCTTAAGGACTCTGACTCTTTGGTGTAATCTCCCACTGTATTCTAAGCTTTGGAATTCAGTTGTCACTCATTCCAAGACTATTGGATCATTCATGTGGGTGCAGTCCAGAATTAAATGCAACTCTGTAAGCTTAATGTAATCACAGTTTGGTTACCTGGGTGCACTGCTACTCTCATTGATAGCTAAAGTCTTCTCCCACCAAAAGAACAGACGAACATTAACCCTTCCACATTTGGATTCTCATCTTATTCAGGCCCCAGTGAATCGAATGCCTGTTTCAGATCTCGATGTAATTTGATTTGAGCTTGCTGTCTATCAATCCTTTGCTTTCACTGCCCTATAATTTAAAAAAAATCCACAACTCACGGTTCGGCACAGAACTCAGAAGAGAAAAAAATATTTGTGTTGACATGAGTTTGCTGAGTATAAATCCTCGCCATCTGACCTTTTGACAAAGGGAGGTCACGCACGTGCCCTGCTGTACCTTTCCCCGCATTATGTTCATATATCTCGCGGGATATTATTCCGCGTAACGATGACGGCAGTAAACTGAGTGCTACTGAAGAGAAAGAATCAGTGATTATGGGCCGTTCGCTGGAAGAATGGGATCTGTAATTTCGAACTCGGATGTGATGGTGCTCTCGGTCTTTATGAAGATTCCCTGCTCACTTTGCTGATTTCCCGCCCACTCAGTTTCTCACTACCTTACTCATTAAACTTTTCATGATACTAACATGAGTACATGGTGACAATAATGCTAATTCTAATTCATGAGTAAGCTTCCTTGCTCAGGAAGGACATTGGCACAGCTGTGAGTAGGTATTTCAGGGAATTTGGAGGCACTGTGGAAGTTCAATGTGGAGGGCTTGGTTTTTAAGCTCATAGCTTACAAAGTTTCTAAACGGAATAAATTGACGCCTCAGAGTCTCAGCATAAAAGAGTGACGTCAATGCTAACTCATCATTTCACTGTCTGTTGACGGCTACTAATTTGATTATGTAGTAAAAGTTATTTTCAGATTGAAGGTATGTCACTGAAATATTTGAGGATCTGTATGAAATCTCCAAAAATGAATATAAGGAATAAATAATTAAAAGAGAAATGCCAGGTCGGGTGATATGTTGCAACTGCATGACATTGGAACCAATGGATACCATCTAGTTAATAGTGACCATTGCTGATACAAGTAAAACCAAAACAATGACGTTGCGGTTAATGAGACAAAAAATGCTGGAAAAGCTCATCAGGTCTGGCAGCATTTGATGTTAATGAGACAAAAACAAATTGCTGGAAAAGCTCACCAGGTCTGGCAGCATTTGTGGAGGGTTAATGTTTCCTTGGGGAGACGGTCACTGGACCGAAATGTTTAGTTTGATTTCTCTGCACAGCTGCTGCCAGATGTGCTGGATTCTGTACCAAGTCTTGATTGCTTGTGTCATTCTGTCTCAGAATTGATGAGCTGGAGTCGAAGCACTGAACACTGTGACGTATCAACGGCATGGAGAGTTTTCTGGTTACTGAGCTTCATGTGGTCGTCATACTCCTGAGATTAATTACCTTGAACTTAATCAGGGTATGTTTATCAACGAGGCAGGTAGAGGGATCCGGGGGTGGTGCTGAAAGAAAGAAAACCCATGTGTTTCTCCATTAGTATGGGGCCTAAAATTCCTCTTGTGACGAGCTCCACATTTTCAACACTCTCAGGCGAATAAACACAGGTGCTGTCAAACTGATATAAACCATGCTGGAAAATTCAGTCAATTTCTGTGTAGAAACATACTGGATATTATGTCAACCTGATAAAAAAAATTCTGGAGCATACATCCAACTTGTGTAGAAGGAGAAACATATTTTACATGAATTGAGACCACCTTTTCAGTACACAGAACTGAAACGTTTACTCTGTATCTCATTCACAGATATTGTGAGTCGTATTTGCCAGTGTAAATGCTGAAAAGATGCTTACAGAGACCCCAGAACTCTGAAGACACTGTTTAAATATAAGGAGATTCCCTCTTAATTTATGGACGAAAGAAATAAAGTGGAGGGAGAATCATTGAATAGTTGCTTATGGTACAGTTTGATATTTTCCTGATTAACAAGGGAGTCAATAATTGTTGTGACAGTATGAATATGAAGTCAATGTTCTAGTCAGGTCAGTCGTGATCTTAGAGTCATAGAGTAGTATAGAACCGAGTCAGATCTTCAGGTCCAACTCGTCCATGCTTATCAGATATCCTAAATTAATTTAATCCCAATTACTGCCATTTGGCCTATGTCTATCGAAAAACTGTACCCATTCAGATATCTCTTAAATGTTGTAATTGTACCAGTCTACATAATTTCCTTTTGCAGCTTGGTCCACACAAACGCCATGGCCTGCGTGAAATAGTTTTAGATTAGATTACTTACAATGTGGAAACAGGCCCTTCGGCCCAATAAGTCCACATCAACCCGCCGAAGCGCAACCCACCCAGACCCATTCCCCTGCATTTTACCCCTTCACCTAACACTACGGGCAATTTAGCATGGCCAATTCACCTAACCTGCACATTTTTTGGATTGTAGGAGGAAACCGGAGCACCCGGAGGAAACCCACGCAGACACAGGGAGAATGTGCAAACTCCACACAGAGAGTCGCCTGAGGTGGGAATTGAACCCGGGTCTCTGGCGCTGTGAGGCAACAGTGCTAACCACTGTGCCACCATGCCAGCCTTAAGTTGCTCTTAAGTCCCTTTTAAATCTTTCCCCCTCACTTTAAATCCATGCCTTCTAATTTTTCTCTCGCCGACCCAGGGAAAAGGACCTGAGCTATTTATACTCTCTATGCTTCTCAAGATATGATACCTCTTTATAAGATTACCAGTCAGGGTCCAATGCTCCAGGGAAAATAGCTACAGCCTATTCAACCTCTCCAGATAAGCTTAAACCCTTCAAACTCAGCAACATCCTTGCAAATCTTTTGTGAACTCTTCCTAGTATCCTTCTGAAAGCAGACAGACCAGAAATGAGCACAGTATTCGAAAACTAGCCAAGCCAATCTTGTTGAATACCTGAACACCCTCAAAAAGCAGAGTGGTTGGAGTTCTTGATCTCTGAGTTGCTGAGTTGCTTCATTTTTTGCAAGCATTTCGTCCCCTCTACTGGGTGATGTCTTCAGTGCTGTGTAGCCTCCAGATGGAGCACTGCTGTTGTGATCTGTCATATAGTGTTCCGTCTGTCATGGCGGTGGTTCTATCTTCGGTTTTATACTGTATTGGGGAGTGGTCTGTAGATGCGATCTATTTCAACATGTTTGTTTATTATGCCAGTAGATGAATACATGGTTTTCCAGGAATTCCCGAACTTATTTTTTTCCCCTCTGTCCCAAGGTCGTAACATTGGCCCAGCTGAATTGGTGTCACTCTGTCTTAACATGAGGAAGCCCGTTTGTCCTGTGAAATGTGTCTTGCACTTGCTCTGTGGTATTTTGTTGATACATGAGCACCATTCAAACAATGCTTGTATATGGTGGATGGTGGTCCAGAGATAGGCATATTAAATCCTTCATTCTGCCTCTCTCACCACTCAATTTTCTTTATTCCCTTCTTTGCAAGCGCTGACTGGTTCCCTCTCCGAAATCACATTAGTGAAATAGTTTGCTTTTTAATGACAATCCAGCGGCTTTTATAGTCATTTTGATCCTTATATTATCACACATTACCAGATTCATTACTACGATTTCACAATTAGACTGCGTTTGAGTGGATTCTCTGACATTGATTGTTTTCTTCTGTAATAATTCAGATTCAGAGCAAACCAGGGGGGTGGGTTTGCTGTCAGGAAACTGGTCATAATCGCTGTGGCAGAATCACTGGCATACTCTTACTTTCTTGCAAGATAATGTTAGAATGAACTGAAGGAAGCAGTGCAGGACCAGCACGACCTGCAACCTCAATGTTGTATTTGGCGATAATACAGATCATCGTCGTGACATTTTGTGTCACTAAGAACGTTTGGAATCCTCCTAATGACTGATTTTATACAAATCCCAGATCACTGATCATCATATTCTTTAAACGTGAGATTATATGCAAGATTGAGATGGCGAGACCAGACAAGCTTTGTTTGCGTCACATTTGACGGCTTGAACAGCTCTTGACCTTTTAATTCCATGTTCTTTTACGAGCAAGAGCTGGTACATTTCCAGGGACTGCTGAGCAAATTTCAGACGGGAAAGCAGAAGAATTCAAGAGCACAGCCCAATCAAGATGACGTGTGAATGAATGAACAAGTAATGGATAGACAATAAAGTTGAACTCAATTGCATTTTACTGTGAATTATGTGATTTGAATGCGATCACTGTAAAATAGTTTAAACACGAGCATCGGGGGAAAATTTTTATCACTTTCTTGAACTGTTCCCTGAATTTAATCTAGGTCCCTGCACAAATAAATGGATCTATCAGGAATTGAAAAGCACAAGCTTAGATCAGGTTTCCTCACAAATAAGATTTGATTTGTTATAATTTGAAACTGTGAAATAAATGATATTTGCAATTTGATCACAGAGGAACATCAACAGAACAAATAGACTTGACTGGAGGAAACTGCCCGAGATGGACAATGGACTGCCTCCGTTTTTCCACCTGTGGATCACTCTAGTTCTCTCCATTTCTTGATAGTGAGGAGATTGAGCAGCAAAATCGGAATGAATGGAAAACAAGAGTTGAAAATTACTATTATCCAGTCAAATGCTGCGCAATAGGGTAAAGTTCCATATACTGATTTGAGGTTGCAATACCAAGGTACATTGTAAGCTATAAAGGAAGGCTCACAGGCGAAGTACAAGGCGATGATTCTAATAGAACTCAGGCAATTGGTATAACAATAGTTGCTGCTTTCTCAGTATAACAGTCCATTTTCAGATTCTGGCAACAAATGGCAATGAATCGATCAAAGTTGAAGGTGACATTTACCCAGGCAGAAGAATCCCTGACTTCATCAATTAACACAAGGCTCAAACTACAGCCTTGGGCGATGGACAGGAATGCCACTGGGAAATAAATACGCACAACCCGGTTCAACATCACAGCTGTGACAATGACGAGGACATCTGTCACCACCATGGATACCTTGTAATACATGATGCATTTGTAAAGACCGAACCTTTCCCTTGACAGAATAATAATCATTAAATGGTTGGGTATAAAAAAAGACACAAAAGAGTGAACATGTGATATTGCCAGAGGTATATGTAGTCATAGAAAGACAAAATAAAAACAGACATTTGGTAATTCTGAAGTTTCTGGAAGATATTGCAAATGGCGAAAGAATCCCCACTTTGCACTATATTTCTTTTCACATGCAGAGAAAACTCTCTAATTGGAATCGAACTCTTAGTATTGTATATTAGTGGCAGTAGGGAAATATTCTCAATTTTACAGACAGCGTTGACAGTGTTTGTTTTTGATTCCCTTGCAGGAAACCCATTCTTTTCTGCCCTTGGGCAATTTTTTCAGAGGAACAGAAACAAAAGTAGCCTGAAACATAGAAATTTATGAAGGAATATTTTTTTTTATCGATCAAGGAAATGTTCATAAAGGCATAGTCGAGATTGAATGTAAAGACATCCTAAGAATTTCACATTAAAGCAGACATCCAGGAAGAGATCACTTAAAGAGAAATGAAAATTCACCTCTAAACTGAAAGCGTTCTGCGATCTGATAATGATTTTAAGCTAAAGCGTTTTGTGACATGCATCAAAGCAATAGAACAGATGAAGCCCGGGTATAGCTCCATTGGCAATGCCCTCTCTTTTGAATGCAATGACTCTGGCTTCAATTCCTACTGCAAGGTTTCAGAATTGACCGAGTATTGCACTGCATAGGGTGTTGTATTTGTGCCAAATAGAAGATGTGAGGACTAATAGTTGAATAATAAATCTACCTGAACTATCAAGAAGCTGCTGTTAAAATTCTGTCACAAGCAATAAGTCGTACCACATGGCAAAACTGAAGAAGTTGTGCAAATCATAAAAAATTGTAGATTTGGAGCGTAACAATTAATTGACCATTCTGGTGATCAAAACGCAATCGAAGTACAATTAAATAGTAATCACAATGAGATGATTTACGTGCAGTAATAGAAAAAATATAACAGAACAGTATTTTTTGATTTCTCCCGAAAACAATAAACCAGAAAAAGGGGAGAAAATGATATAATTCAAGAAAAAAAACGGTGTAATAACAATGTAAACAAACCATGCAAATGAGAAAGTACAATGGCAGCGTTGAAGTGGAGAAAATAAGATATAAATTCATTGACAACCTTTTGTTGGCAAAATGGAACATTAATATATTTAAAAGGATCGTGAGAATTTTAATCCAGCGAAGGTGCAGTTGTTGTACTTTGACTGGACAAAAGGGATGCTCTCTCGTTAGAGAGAAACCTTTTTTGATAGTTTAACCTGACGGTAACTATGCTTCAGGTGCGGTGAAACTTGAAAAGGACAGCACTTCATGGTAATCTCAGCCAGTGCAATGATTGAACCAAACAAAACCTGCCATTCAGCCAACTGAGCTAACTGACCCCTTAAACTGACACTGTGTATCCCAAAGAGACAATCCCATTGTGTGACTGAATCTAAAAAAGGCTATGGGCACATTGGGACTGCAGTATTGGCAACTGAGAGAAGGGATAAACTGAGATAAAAAATTAAACGTATTAAAATCTCTCATAATTAAAAGCTACTGAATATCCTTTACGTTGAACAACGACAGCTGCTAGGATTGGAAGGTGTTACGTCACGGGGTAAACACTCCTGCTGAATTTAAAACCAGCAACACAGAAAAGACTTATTCTGTGCAGTAATCTGTAAAAATCCGAGTGGCCAACAACTACTTAAAGAAAAAAATCACAACTTTATTCCTTAAAGTATAACGGAGAATAATTAACTAACCACTATTTACAATTTCTTTGTCTAACATATCGTTTAGATTCCCTTCTATAATTTTAGTCCAATAAAACTCCCAATTAAAATTTACAAATCAACACTTCTTATTTCAAAACCAGGCAGCTGTCGGTTCTTGTCTTTGGATCTTCCTGTGTCTTTCTTTCCTCTTGTTAGGAAGTTCTACGTTACAGGTTACTGATCGAAAAGGTACTTTTAAGAGAGATGTTTTTGCAAGCAGTCTTCATGCTAGGTTCGGCAGTTCTCCACTCAACTGTTCAATTCTCCACCGGTCTTATACCCTAGATCATCAGATTGTGTCATTGGGTTTTAACATTATCAATATACTCAATTCAATCCTGATTGGAGTTTGATTTGTTTCAGGTATAATTTAAATTGATTGGCCGAATTTGAATTTGTTTCTGTCTCCAAGCCACTCAGCGAGTGCGATTTGTTCTTCAACAAAATGTAATTTTGTACATTCTCCAGCACTCAGTGTACTTGCCAAGTCTTTCGCTCTTGTAAAGGTACACCAACATCTTCATAACAATAATATGTAGCAGGCATGACCCCGTTTGTTAATCTATGCACTTCAGTCTCAAACTGCGATTGGGTTTGGTACAACATTTGGATGGCGCTCACATTTGTACCTGATGGCAGGTTACAGGTACAGAATCCGATACTATGGGCTTTTCCAATTATTACGCTAACTGAAGTAATTAATTTAGAAATGCTTCTTCCAGGCTTTTCACCTTTGCACGGCGTAGAACTTTATTCCTGGGCACTGGCAGTGCTCCAAATTGAAGTACTTTCAGGGTGTGGTCTGCTTGTTTAAAAAAAAAGACACAGGCAGTTGCAAATGTGCATAGAGTTGTTTTGCATGAAGTATCCTTGCCTGTGACGAAATATCTCTGATGATATGGACCAGACCAGACCACCTCAAATCACTTCAAGAAAATAGTCCGTACTAAGGTTTGCTAGTTGTCTTAAGCAGGTGCATGGTGGATATTCCAGGAGTGATATAACTGGCTCTACTACTTTGACTATGTCGTCTTCGAGCATGCATTCAGTTTCCTTTTGAACCTGTGCCAACTTTAGAGTGTAATGCCTATCAGGATGTTGCTAAATCGGAATATCATCTCCTTCATGCACAATTAGGATAGTACTTGTCAGCTTACTACAACAAAGCTCCCCATGTGATGATAATAACTCTTATTTCGATTTTCCTCTGGAGGATAACTCAATAGCTCATCCCAAATTATTGACAACTTCTTCATTGTCCAAATTAAGCTGAGGAATGCCCAGTTCAGAATCCTCTGAACTTGGTTCTTTACTATGTGTTGTAATCAATAACATAGTCTCCTTTCGGCTTTTCTTCCCTGTCAAAATACGTTTTGAGCATATTGACATGGCACACTTTGAGAAGTTTCTTTCTGTCTGGAGTCCTTATCAAATGGTTCACCTCAGTCAATTTCCTTTCGACTCGATAAGATCCACTAAACCTTACTTTTAAAGGTTCACCTATCACTTGAAATAACGCTATCAACTTACCTCCATTCGTGAAATTGCGGGGTTTGACTTCTTTTCTGCTCCCTGTTTCATTGTATGCCTTGATTCTTTGAAATTTGTTTAGCCAACTCCCCGAGTCTATTTAATTGTTGCCAAAGATTTGGCAAATAGTCCAAATATTTGGCCTCTGAATTACGACTTACCAATTTCTCCTTAATCAATTTTAGTGGTCCTCTCACTTCAAGGCCAAAATGTAAATGAAATGGATTGGATTCGGGTCGATTCATTTGGTGCATCTCTGATTGCAAAAAATGCAAACGAAATTCCTTTATCCCAATCCTCTGGATGGTCTTGACTATAAGACCTCAACATTATCTTCAATGTCCAATGCCACCTTTCTGGCTCTTCCAGTGACTCTGGATGGTACAGAGTAGAATTAAATTGTTTTATTCTTAAGGATTGCATAACTTCCTTAAATAATTTCGATGTGAAATTTGACTCCAGATCAAATTGTATCTTTGTGGGTGATTCGTAGCTGGTGAAATAGTTGAGAAACTCCTCAACACTCCTTTAAGCTGTGATATTGCCTAATGTGATATAGTCTAATGAATACATCCATTGCTGTTCACAAATACTGATTCCCACTTTTTCTTTTTGGTAGGAGTCGTACACAATCATTTAAGACTCTTGTGAAAGGTTCATCAAATGCAGGAATTGCTTTTAAACGTGTGGGTTTCATTATTACCTGTAGTTTTCCAATTACCGGACATCACTGACATGTCTGGCAAAATTCATGTGCATTCTTGTGATGCTCAGGCCAGGAGAAATGCTTTTATATTTTGGCTGAGGGTTTTCTTACCCCTAAATGATCCCCTACTTTTAGTATATGCGCCACCTGCAACACCTCCTTTCAAAACCCACTGACAATACGACTTGATGAACTTCTGCTCATTGCTCATCTATCTGACTGTGTGATGGTCAGTAGTTCCTAATTCAGACATCATTTTTAAGGTAGTAGCGTTAAGGGATACATTCAGATTCTCATTCTGTGTATGCCCTTTGATGCAATCGCTTTAAATTTTCATTTTCCTCCTGTAGCTGAGTTAATTTATGTGAGCTAAAGATATCTGTTTTGTCATCCATCTGCGCTTGGTGTGCGTCAAAAAATTTGATCAAACAGGGTCTATGCGAATTCCACTTCTTCTCTCTAATGCTTGATCTCTCTTCTTTCAATTGGTGACTTTGTGAACTCGTTACCAGACAATCCTGAAAATTCCCAGGATATATGTCCTGCTATAGTTCAGTTCCCTGAATTTCTACTGGTTTTTCAACCACGGTAGACTGCACTCCCACCTGTTATTCAGTTATATCGTTAGCAAGGACAAATTGTATTTCTGGAACTGAGAGTTTGTCCACTACTACGACTTCTCCACTCTTCACTGGCCATTCTACCCTCACTCGACATAACTGAATGCTGCTTGTCTTATCGTGAATTCCCGTTACTTCTACCTTTTCTGTCAATAGTCTTTCAGAGGTATAAATCTTCTCATCTTTCAAAATCAAATATTGGGAGGATCCAGTCTCTCTTAGTATTGTAACCTCTTTACCTGCTGCGCCTGGTCTATGTGAGTAAACTTTACCTTCACTAGCAAATGGTTTACGAAGATCTGGCACTTCGTCCTTAACCAACCTCCGAGGAGGTTGTCCATTCTGGTTCAGCTTTCCAGTCTCCACTGTGCTTTCTTTTTCCATCCCAGAAAAACTCACTGGTTTACCCTACTTTCTTGCATCTGAATTCCCAGTGCTTTTCCTAATCTACCAAGACTGTGATTTAATGTGGTCTACTTCACCGAGATCTACATTTGCATTTTTACGTGAAAATTTCTCTTTTGCCCAATTTCTGTCCCTCACAGATTGAAATTAATTTTGAAAGCCAAACTTTGATTTATGGACCAACGCATAATCGTCAACCATTTCACTTGCTAATCTTGCCGTTTTTACTCGCTGCTATTACAAATCAATTCTCACTAGTTTAGGAAGTGAAGATTTGAAGTCCTTCAAAATAATCGTCTCTCTAAGAGTGGCATAGGATTGCTCTAATTTAATGCCCTTATCCCCCTATCAAAATTACTTTGTCTAATACTTTCAAACTCAATGTAGGTTTGACCAGGGTCCCTCCTTAGGTTCATGAAACGTTATCAGGGCTTCTGGTCCAAGCTCATATTCACTTAATATATCCTTCTTCACCTCCTCAGACACCATAGATACCTCCTCTGATATGGATGCGAATACCTCATTTGCTGTACCTCCTGGTTCTGTTTGGATCACTAGAACCTACATGGTCACTGCCCACCGCATTTGTTTAGTCACCTTTTCAAATGTGATGAAAAAGGCTTCCACATCCGTCTCATCAAATTTAGGCAATGCTTGAATATATTTCTTACTAGGCCTTTGGGTACCTTGGGTTTCCCCATACTCTGTGTCTTCCTCACAAAGCTTACCTTCAGCCTTTTAAGCTGTCTTTACTGCCTAAATGCTGTAATTATCTCTCATTTTCTCACAGAAGAAGGCAACCTCAACTCCAAATTGTCCACTAATTCTGGCAGATTGACATTATTCACCTTTTGCAAAGCTCTCGCATTTACTTCTTCCACCTCCAGAAAACTCTTGGTGACCAAAAGAGCCATTGATAACCCAAGCATAGTAAGGTCTGAGCGAGTGTTCTGAACAAAGAGACCTTGAAGTGCAGGTTCGTAGCTCCTTGAAAATAGAGTCGCAGGTAGATAGGATAGTGAAGAAGGCGTTTGGTATGCATTCCTTTAGTGGTCCGAGTATTGAGTATAGGAGTTGGGAAGTCATGTTGCAACTGTATGGCACTATGTTTAGGTCACTTTTAGAATATGGTGTGCAGCTGTGGTCTCCTTCCTATCGGAAGGATGTTGTGAAACTTGAAAGGGTTCTGAAAAGATTTACAAGGATCTTGCCAGTGTTTGAGGATTTGAACTATAGCGACAGGTTGAATAGGCTGGGGCTGTTTTCACTGCAGCGTCAGAGGTTGATAGGATAAATAGAGAAGGTCTTTTCACTGGGGTGTGGGAGTCCAGAACTAGAAAGCATAGGTTTAGGGTGAGAGAGGAAAAGTATAAAGGAGATACGCACCCAGTGTGTAGTGCGTGTATGGATGAACTGCCAGAGCACGTGGTGGAGGTTGGGACAATTAAAACATTGAAAAGGCATCTGGATGGGTATATGAATCGGAAAGTTTAGGAGGGATATGGCCAAGTGGGAATAGGTTAGGTTGAGATATTTGGTCAGCATGGACAAGTTGGACTGAAGATTCCGTTTCCGTGCTGTACATCTCTGTGATTCTATGACTCTATAAGTGTAGACAGGGTCATTCAGTACTCTCCGATTACAAAAGAACAGATACAGATCCTCCTGAGGGTGCGTTTACTCAAGTTAGAAACGTACAGACGAGCACAATTCATCTCACCATCAGGAGATTTGGATCAATACGTTAATGTCGTTGTGAAGCTGTACAAGTAAATTTGGTTATTAGTACAGTGAAGTCAACTCGTTGTGAACATTAGCAGTCAGTGTTGAAAATACCCATTCGATTCATCGCAGTTACGTCCTGTGACACAGGATCAATTTAGGGCAACTGCGTTCTTTGTGCCAGGTCCACGTCAAAATTTTACCTTCGGTTTTTGATCAAGACTGCAACAAGTTTTGGAACACGTGAGCACACAGACTTTCAAATGGTGAGGTGGAATGAGATAACGTGGCAAAGGTTGCATTTTCAACATTTGCAAGATATCATCGGAAAGGAAACTGCTGTTTCAGGTGAGTGCATGAAATGTAGCAGAATAAAGATCTGAGGAGAGAGTACCGAGGAAGGATTGAAATAGTCAGCATTTCACATAGAAGCCCATTAATTGCTCCACTGTTCAATGAGACAATGGCTGATCTGAGAATCCTTAATTCCATTTTCCAGCCTTTTGCCTCGAACCCATGACTCTCTTACTGATTAAAATCTCCCCATTTCCTCGATGGATATACTTACCGACAGACCTGGTGCAGCTGTCTGTGGTAATGAACACCACAAATTGCTTTGAGATTATACCTTGTAGTCAAAGAAATGAGCACAAAGACAATCACTCTCTGAGCATCTACCCTGTCAAGCCGTCTATGAATATATGTGAAAATAAGGTAGTTTCTCATTCTTCAAAGCTTTGACAAAGGGTCAGTTAGACTCGAAACGTCAGCTCTTTTCTCTCCTTACAGGTGCTTCCAGACCTGCTGAGATTTTCCAGCATTTTCTCTTTTGGTTTCAGATTCCAGCATCCGCAGTAATTTGCTTTTATACTTCACTGCAGATGTTTTGTGCCATCCTTGTCTCTTAGCTTACCACTTCTTTTGTTCGCACACTCATTTGACTCTAATACGTCACAAATATGTGTTGTAAATAATTTTAGTCACAGCACTACTCCCTACGGTACTGCACTGTTTGCTGATTGACGTCTGGAAGATGTCCTTCTTATCCTAACTATGTCTTCAATTGACTAGCTTATTCTCCATCCACGCAAATTTACGACTGATACACAATGGGCTTTTATCAAGTAGCCTTATGTGCAGTAGTTTATCGGACACCATTTGGAAATTCAGATGTGTGACATCTATTGGTTCTATTTATTGTGCTTTTTGCTACCTCCTCAAAGAAGTGTACTAAACTTGTCGGGCATGGTTTCCATTTTGATGAAGCTATGTTTACTCAACTTCATTCGATTGTGTGTTTTTAAATATTATGCAATTACATCATTTACAACAGATTCCAACACTTTCTTGCTAACAGATTTAAAGTCAGCTGACATTTTCCTGCCCCCTTTTTGTTTTGCAATCCGTTGGGAATTTTTCAGCAGCGAAGGATTCTGGTTTCTACCACGCATTCATTGCCTGTTTAGCTAATTCCTTTGAAAGACTGGGATACTACCAATCGGTTCCAGGCAGCATATTGGGTTTCGGCCCAATACTTTTCCTCAGTAATGCTTCTGTATTGATATTTATTGTACTTATTTTCTCCCTCTACTAATGTCTTTTCTCTACTAAGTATTTTAGCAATTCTGTTTGTAGCTGTTTACAGGGAAGGATCAATTTACAGTCCTTCTCCCCCTCCAGGCCTCTTTTTGAGATTTTCTAGGGGTCTTCTTCTCGGTTTTCAGAAAACCCTTTTGTATTCTCACCACTCCTTCACGAGGTGACACAGTTTTGTAGTAATAATAATGGAGAATCGGAGACAGAGGGGTGACTTATAGAAGTTTATCAAAGCATGACAGGCATGGAGGTGGTGAATGGACAAGATATTTTCCCAAGGGGAAGTGAATCCAAAACTAGAGGGAATAGATTTAAACGGAAAAGATTTGAAAGGAAAATAAGAGGTAATATTTTCATGTAGTGGGTGATGCGTGGATAGAGTTAACTGGCAGAGGAACTGGTGGAGCTGATACAATGATGAAATGTAAATATCTTCTCGAACATGACCACGAAGACTTTAGAGAGAAATAGGCCAAAGTTATCAAATAGGACTAGATCACTTTAGGGTATCTGGTCAGCAAGGTTGGTCAGCTTCCGGTCGTTTATCATTTTAATATTCTGCACCTCTCCCACTCTGACCTTCGCCTCCAGCATTGCTCTAAGCAAACTGAATGGGAGCTCGAGGAACAACAACTTGTCTTTCAATTCAGCAGTTTCTAAGCTTCCATACTCAACGTGAATTTCTGCAGGGTTCTGCACCATAGGACAGATGCCAGGATCTGGAATATTTATCCTGAAACGGTGCTGGAATCTGATGCTAAGTTTAGATTCGACCTGCTTATCCTTCATTTCACACCAGAAGGAAATAGTTCGCGTCTCCCTTCCCTATCAGGCAATCACAATTTCCTTAATCAAAACCACCGCTTATTTTTTGAATTCCAGCGAATGTATCCCTCATAGTATGGTGATATATTGTAGCAGAAGGGATAGAGAGAAGGAATATATAATCAATGGTACAATGGAAAGTGTATGCAGGAATCAAGGAATTTCTGTTTCACGTGCACACATCTTTTAAGGTTGTGGGATATATTTGTCATCAGCAAAGAAAGTTTCATCTCAAGCTTCACAAATGTTGTATTTGTTAATAAAATGAGACAAATAATATTGTACGGTTATAAATCTCTTGTTAGGCAGCAATTCGAGTTTTCTATCTACTTCTATAAGCTTTTATAACAGTTGTGCGGGTCCTCGGGACTGTTCAGAAGAGATTCATTAGAATGTGTTATGAAGGCGAAGGTGTGTACTGACCTTTAAAAGACAGTGGAGGCTAGTTTGCACTGACAGCTTGCAGACAGATATCATGTGACTGAGTAGCATTCTTAGAGTGTACTGGAAAATAGAAAATACGTAGAATTTAGCTGTGAAACAAATACCTGACGTTTTGTTGCTATGTTTTCACAACAGTGCGAATTTAAGCAATCAGTTTAAATTATGCCCCAGGATACAAAAACCTAATCGAATTTGAATTTTACTGTTTTGACAACACCAAACCAGATTAAGCAACCAACTGCCATTGTCAGAGTTACTGCGAGCCAACCAATCTCTGTCAAAGGTACCTTTTTCATATGAAACCATTTTGCTGTAAAAAACAGAAGTTGACCCAGGGAAATCAGCAGCCGAAGAAGACCGACACCAGTGATGACAACTGCCGTCTGGTTTTGAAAATTTTGTTGATGTAGTTTTAATAGGGGCTTTCATTGGATCATTATATTGTCATATAGTAACTGGTAGATAACAAGCAATTGAGGGAAAGGAGGTTTTCAGTTGTAAGTAGTTGTTGAATGCTTACTTTTAGAGTTAAAGAATAATATTGATATTTTTACTTTAAATAGTGGAATTTGGGGAGTTCGCTGGAGCACTCATAGTCTAACAGATTACGAGGCGAAGTGAGCTTTTTTATGTGTTTGGTTTAATTATCAGAAGTGTTTACCGCTGAGTCATAACAGTTTGGGGGCTCGGTTTCGTGATTTGGACAGGTCTAAACAGATCCAATCTGACATTTGGACAGATTTGATTAGATTTGAGATACAAAAGATCACAACAGATTTAAACACTTGCTGATTAGTGTCCTAGATCTTTAAATAACACATAGGTGAGTCAATTTGTTTAATTTCTGTTAGTTGTGGTTGGTTAAAAGCAAGTGAGAGAAATGGTTCTTAAGATTGCTAAAGAGGTTCTGGGGTTTGAAGATAATTCCCAAATTTGCCGAGAAAGTTTAGAAGGACAGCAAAAGACCATATTTTTAGCAAAGAGGCTAGAATTGGGTTTAACCAAGGAGAAAAGGAAAGCTGAAATTGTCAGAGAAACAAGTACAGTAGAGTTAGAAAAACTTAAATTACAATTGAGGAAAATGGCGTTAGAGAATAAACAAAGGGAGAAAGAAAGAGAAACACAGAGAGAAGAAAGAGATATGAAGGATAATGAAGAGAAAGAGGGAAAGAGGTAGAGGGAGGAAAAAAGAAAGAGAAGGTTCTTAGCTGAGCAAAGAGAGAGAGAGAGAGAATAAAGTGTAAGAGAAAGAAAGGGACAGAGAAGAAAGGGAGAGTGAAAAGAGAGAAAGGAACGAGAAAAGGAGAGAAAATTTGAACTTCAGAAGTTGCAACTTAGTCAGGAAAGTCAAGTTAACAGGATGAAGATGAAGAGCGAAGGTAGTGATTTCTGTAAGTATGTTAAAACACTGCCACATTTTGATGAGAAAGAAGTCAAAGCTTTCTTTATTTCATGTGAAGAAAAGGCTAGGCAGATGGAGTTGTCAGAGGACTTATGGGTAATGCTAGTTCACACCAAACTGGTTGGCAGAGCTCATGAGGTATTTGCAGTGCTGTCAGCTGAGGGGTCAAGAGATTATGCAGATGTTAAACAGGGTATTTTGAATGCTAATGAATTGGTACCAGAAACATAAAGACAGCAGTTCAGAAGCAAAAATAAGGAACCGGGTCATACTTATGTTGAGTTCTAAAGAAATAAACTTAGTAATTTTGGCTGATAGGTGCCAGCCTTAAAAATAAATAAAACATATGAGGGTCTAAGAGAGATTATTTGCCGGCAGAGTTTACAAATTCATTTCCAGAGATGATGAGAATTCATGTAGACAAACAGAAAGTTCAAGAAGTGAAAAGAACAGCGAAGATGGCAGTTGAATATGTATTGGTTGCATAAGGCAAAGTTTAGTTTCTGGCAAGAATTTCATCTTGTTAAGGATGGAAATTGGGAGAAGGGGAGGTTCTACACTACAAAACAAGGAGTAGAGGACACTGGTAATTGTTTACCACGTTAAAAAAGAAGCCCACAAGGGTGGAAAGGAGATGAAAGGCATCAGGTCGTTAAAAAAAGGCACTATGGGAAAAGATGTAGTAAAGCAAGCTGAGCCAGTGACATTAGTGGAAGTAGGAAAGGAAACCCCAAGAAAAGTCAAAGAACTGCAGCAGAGTGCACAACCTAGGCAGGGGTTGGGTATGAATTTAATGCCTGATATCTATAATGGTTTCACCTCTGTGGGTAAAGTTTACTCAGGAAGAACGGGGAAGAAGGGAAAGAGGTTATAAATTTGAGAGATACAGGTTCTAACCTGCCTCGAATAGTAAGAGATGAACTTATTTGCACTCTTTCTGACCTGCCACTCGAGAGATTGGTAATCTGTGGGAGAGATGGGATAGTGGGATAGAAACTTAGAGTTCCCCTTTGGAGTGTTAACTTAAAACTGGGAAGGACACAGTGGGAGTGATTGACATAGTGTCAGTTCCAGGAATGCAGTTTGATTTTGGGAACGATTTAGTAGGATCCGCAGTGAGAGTGGCACCCCTCGTTGTGGAGAAGCCCAAAGACGACCTGGGAACGGAGGAGTTAAAAGAAAATTACTCGGAATTCTCACAGACTGTGTAGTAACAAGATTCCACTATCATAAGCCACTGCACGAAGCAAAAACTAAAGAGAAGGACGATGGAGTTGAGGTCCAATTAGTGGACACCATGTTCGATGTAATGGTGCAGGAAAAAATCTGAACAGGCAGAGGGTTAGGCAGAAGTACTTCGTTCGAAAAAACTAATGGGCTGACAAAAGGAAGACGAGACAATAAAAGATATATATGTTGATGCATACACAGAAGATGAAGCAGAGAATATTCCTGAGGGTTATTATCTTAAAGGTAGAATCCTAAGACTCAAATGGAGACCATGGCAGGTTAGTGCAGAGGAGAAATGGGTAGAACTGCACCCGATTGTTTTGCCAATAGCAATCAGACGGGAAATGTTACGGGTAGCACATGAGCCACCAACAGGAGTTTACTTAGGTGTAGAGAAGACTTAGGGGAAGGTACAAAAGCAATTGTATTGGCCTGGAATACACAAGGGTGTGCTCAACTTCTGCTATACATTTCATGTGCCAATTGGTAGGTAAGCTACAGGCAGTAATAAAACCATCACCTCCCCGCCCGGATCGAATTTCACATTGCCCCAGGATCCAGTACCTCTCGCAGGAGCATGTGCCCCACAATCTTAGCCGCCTCTGGAATTTTAGTTTTGTCCTCTTCGGGGACGTAAAATGGTGGCCGTGTACTGATTGCTGCCGCACACCGTCCATCTCTTCTCCTTTACCCACTGCCTTGGCATGCCCATTTATCACAGGGTGGTGCAGAAACACAGCAGAGGGGTCTGCATGCAGGAGTCCGCCTCCTTTCCCTTGGGGTTCTGGGGTGGCGGGTGTTGCACGCTGCAGTGTCCAGCAACTTCAGATTGCAGTGATTCATGGACTCCTAGCCCAACCTTTGTTCCTTGGTGCTGTGGAGTCCGCGACCAAGTATTTATTGACTTGGACGTCTGCATGTGCATTTTGATCTTCTTTAAGACCTTTTCTAATGGTTTTGGTTGCACTTCAGCCCCACACTCTTGATTTTTGGTTACCCTGCGTGGGGGGTGGGGGGGGCGGGAGGGTAGTTCAGATGATCACTTCGTGGTCTGCTTCGGGGCCTGGACAAGCGGATCGTGGAGGAGGTCGTTATGGCCGATTGTCTGCCCCGTTTTCACAGCCACGTTCGGACCCGGATGTCTCTGAAGAAGGAGCACACGGTGTCGACCAACATCCTCGAGCATTTCAGAGAGAGGTGGGCACTGTGAGGTACGGAGTGTTTTATTTCCCCCTCTGGTTCTATTTTGATTTAATTCCTGCCCCCTTTCCATTTCTGATCCCTTTGCATCGGTCTTTGAGAAGAACACTGCTTGTCACTGGCCACGCAGGTGTTTTGTTTTTTTATCCCAGTGGCGGATTATGAATAGAACTTTGAGCATTCGTTGTTCTCCACTGTCTCCTACACTTGCACACACACAACATGGGTGCTGGGGAAAAGTAATCCGAACTGCTGCTTCATTTAAGCGTTTTTAATTTAAAAAAGCAGCCAGGAGATTTATAAAAAAAGAAAAAAAGCACCTTTGTTTCCAATTCCCACCTTCGAAGAACCTTTCATGCGGGTTATGATTGATCGTGTAGGACCCCACCTGAAAACTAAAAGTGGGAACCAGCACTTGCTAACCATAATGGATGCGTCTACCAGATTCTGGGGGCAATTCCAATACGGAGAATTCAAGCAAAAAGGATGATAGAGGAGTTATTAGGTTTCTTCACGTAGTATGGGCTATCCAGAGCGATTCAGATGCAGTAAGGGTCTAATTTTACTGCTAGACTGTTTAAGGAAGCCATGGATAGATTAAGCAATTTTAAGTCAAGTGTGTATCAGCCTGAAGATCATGTTGCCAGCATACTGCCTGGATTACCTGAACGATTGAATCAGAGAATAGAATAGTATCATAGAATCCCTACAGTATTGAAACAGACCCTCCAGCATTTTGAGCGTTAGCCAGAGAGAGTGAACAACTGCCATCGTCAGAGCTATTGGTAAGCAAACGCTCTATCAAAGGTAACTTTTTAAAATGAATCATCTTTTCCGCAAAAGACTGAAGATGACCCATGGAGATCTTCAGCAGAAGAAGACCAGCAACGATGACAGCCGCTGTCTTGTTTTGAAAATTTAGTTGATGTCGTTTTCAAAGGGGCTTTTATTGGATCAGTATAAGCGAAACTGAATTGTTGAAAAGACCAACCATGAGTTTATTACATTTTGGAGCAGGCTCAGTGGGCCAGAAGGCCAACTCCTGCTCTTATTTCTTATGTCTTTGAGGGAGCAGGGCAGAAACAATATGGCCTGCAACATAGGAATTGCATTGGGGGATAGAAAGAACTGTCATGCTTTTCAACATCACTGAGAAGTTAGGGAATCGTCATAACATCCTGTTTTATACAATTCTCATTTCCCAGATCATGATAATTTTTGGACGTGAATTTATATGCAAGATTGAAATGATCAGACCAGACATATCTTGCAATGTACCACATTTTACTTCTTGAATTGCCTCTTCTCCTTTTCATTCCATGAGTTTGACTGAACAAGTACTAGTGTATCTCTTGAGACTGGCAATCAGAATACAGAAGATAAAGCAGGATAATTCAAGAGCACAGCTTAATCACGGTGACATGTGTAAATGTACATAAAAAGTAATGGACAGACTGTAATGTTGAACTCATTGCATTTTACTGTGATTTATGTGATTTTACTGTGATCACTATTTCATTCACTTTGATAGCAGTATCAGGGGAAACTTTACCAATTTCTTTACCTGCTCTCTAAATTTACTCTGGGTCCCTGCATAAATAAATGGATTGATGCAGGAACTCAAAAGCTGAAGCATAAAACCGCCTTCCTCAAGAATAAAATTTGATTCGTTGTAATTTGAACCTGAGAAATAACTGACATTTGCAATTTGAACACAGAGGAATGTCAGGAGAACTAATAAATACGACAGGAGGAAACTGCCCGAGATGGCGAAGAGTAAAACTATGGATTTTCTCCGTTTTTCCATTTCTGGGTCACTCTTGTTCTCTCCATTCTTCCTGGTCAGGATTCTCCTGCGGGCTCTACTGGCCAATACAATGTCCCTGACAGTGAGGGCATTGAGCAGCAAAATCAGAATGAATGGAAGACAAGGGTTTAAAATTACTATTATCCAGTCGAATGCAATCCAAAAGGGTGAGGTATAGTATATTGATTTGAGACTGCAATACCAAGGTACATTGTTAATGATAAAGGAAGACTCATAAATAAAGTACAAGGGTATGTTTCTGAGAAGGCTTAGAATGCCGGCCATTGATATAACCACAGCTGCTACTTTCTCCGTGCAATATTTCATTTTTAGCTTCTGGCAGCAAATGGCAATGAATCGATCCAAGGTGAAAGCGACAGTTACCCAAACAGAAGAATCCCTGACTCCATAAAGTAACATAAGATTGGTGCTACAGACTGGAGTGATTGACAGGAACGTCATTGTGAAATAAATACCCACAATCCGGTTTAATATCACAGCTGTGATAATGACCAGGGCATCCGTTATCGCCATTGATACCAGGTAATATGCAATACATTTCGAAAGACCACACCTTTCCCGTGTCAAGATAACAATCACTGAAAGGTTAGCTATGAAAATGAGACATAATGAGCGAATAAACGTCATTTATAAATGAGGATGCAGCTAAAGAAAGACAAAAACAGATATTTGTTACTGCTCAACTTTCTGGAAGCAATTGCAAAGTGAGAAAAAGTTCACATTTTGAACTGAAGTTATTTTTATTCAACTGTGGAATAAATCTCTAATCAGCAGCAAACTCTCAGCATTATGTAATAGTCGAAATAGGAATATATTTCGACTTTGACATTCTTTCTCGATAATTCAGTTGCAGGAAATTCATTGTATTCTGCTCTCAGGCATTTTTGTTATTGAAGAACAAATGCACTGAATTCTGAAACATTCATAAATTGAAGAAGCAATAATATTATTTCGAACAAGGAAATGGCTATAAAGAAGTAGATGACATTGAATTTAAAGAAACCCTAGAGGTTTTACATTGACACAGTTATCCAGGAAGAGGTCGCTTAAAGGCAAATGAAAACTCACGCATGAAAGTAATGAAACCTGGGATTGCACCTGATAATGACATGAAGCTAAAGCAACATTGTTTTATGACCGAGAATAAAGCAACAAAATAGATGAAGTCCAGATATAGCCATGTTGGCAGTCCTCTCTGTTTTGAGTCCGATGACTTTTGTTTCAAATTTACTGCAAAATATCAGTACTGACTGAGCATTGCACTGCTTAGAGTGTTGCATTTATGCCAAACCAACACACGGAAGATGTGAGGAATAAGATTCGAATAGAAAATCTGACTGAACTTTCAAGAAGTTACTGTTAATATTCCATCACTAAACAACAAGAAATACACCATGGTAAAATTGATGGACATCACTAGCTGTGCAGTTAAAAAAGTGATGCATTTGCAACGTGATAATTAATTGACAGGTATAGTGTACAAAACATAATCTAGGTGCAATTACGTAACCATTCCACTGAGGCAATTCACATGCAGTAATGACGTTAGGAACGCAACAGACCAACATTTCTGACTTCTGATGATATTAATTAACTAGAAGAACGGGGAGGAAATGATACTGCTCAAGGAAAAACCGTATCCTAACCACGTAAAGAAGCTATGCAATTGAAACGATGAAATGACAGTGTTAATGTGGAGAAAAAGACAGAAATTCGCTGAAAACGTTTTATTGCTAAAAAATGGAAAAATTAATTACTTTAAAAGAAAGTGATATGTTCTAACTCAACAAAAGTAAATTTTCTTATACTCTCACTGAAACTTTGGCTGCTCTCTCGTGTGAGAGAGATAATTCACGAACGCTTCACCTGAAGGTCACTGCGCCTCAGGTGAGGGGACAGACTGAGGAGAGCCCTTTATGCCAAAATTATCCAGTGCAGGAACTGAAAAACAAAACCTGCCATCCAGTTAAATGAACTAAATGACTCCCTCAAAATTGCATCGCCGGAATAGACAATCCTATTGAATCTGACCACTAAATACCAGAAAGTCAATCAGTTCCATAGACAGCAGTATTGATAGATGAGAGAAAGGGCAAACTGAGAATAGAAAATTAAAGAAGCCATTAAAAATCCTATTTAACAACTAACGAATATCCTTCACCTGGAATCCCAATAGTTGCTATGATTGGATAGTAAATAGCAAATACGAGCCCTTTTGGTACTCCATGCATTTCTGTCTCTAGCTCCGATTGCGTTTGGCACTACGGTGGATGATAGTCACATTTATACCTGATGCCAGTCACCAGGGACACCACTGGATGTCTCGGGCTTTTGCAATTATTGCTCTAATTGGAGTGAATGTATTACAGATGCTTGTTTTTGGCTTGTCATCAATTTTGCTGTATTAGAGATTTTATTCGGGGCACCAATGTGTAGTCTTCACAGGATGTGGTCTCCCTCATAAAAAAAGTGAAATGCTAAACAGACTCTTGTAAATGTACACAAGGTTGCTTTGCATGACATATCATTGTATGTGAATAAGATATGTCTGACCTGAGATACCTTATTTTATTGGAATATGTGCAATGTTTCTTCTCCTCTCATTATTCTGTCAGTTCGTTGGCTGATTACATTCAACTCTCTCTGAAACTGTATAACCACTTTAAAGCAGCAGACTGGTATACAGATTATGGGCATGTTCATTATATTTTATGTTGGCATTTCACAGCGCCATTTTGTCTTTATGATTACTTCCAGTGCAGATAGGATCACGTTATTTTATATATTGACACGCCAAGTACATCTTAATCAGACTCAACTCAACATGCACAGGTCCAATTCAGCAGTTACACCAGAATTGACATTTGCTGTTTTTTTGCCTATGCATTTAAAGTGGATAAAGCGTGTTCACTATGTTTGCATTCAGTGTAAACTGGTCCAGTGCATGCTATCGCATTCCATTTGCACAGGACCATGTCACTGTGGTTGTCTTCACTACAGAGTTTCGTGAAGTAGGGAGTGGTTAAATTCATTCATTGAACAGGTGGGGATTGGTCCAGTTCGATCAGGTTAACTCAAGTGAAGACAGGCTCATTCACTACTCTGATAACAAAAGGACAGAACCATGTTCTCCTTATCAGGCATTTAGTCCGGGCAGAAACGCAGAGAGCAACACATCAACAAGTTAATGTCATTGTGGAATTGTCCAAGTTAATTTAATAATTAGTACAGTAAAAACAATTAGTTGTAATATTTATATCCTGTGTTGAAAATTCCCATTCTGCTCCAAGCAGTTACATTCAGTGTATGTCTGTTTAGCAGTTACTTTCAGAATAGACAGACTCAGCTGTATCTAGGATCAATTGAGGACAGTTGCATTTATTTTGCAGTTCCAGGTCAGCAGCGTGACCTTCAGTTTTTGACCAAGACTGTAACACGTTCAGGAGTAGGTGAGTGCAATGAGTTTCGAATGGTGAGGCAGTACGAGGCAAAATAGCAAGCGTTGCATTTCCTGCATTTGTTAGATGTTCTCGTAGAGGAACCTGTTGTTTCAAGCGTGAAACGTAGAAGGAAAATATGTGAAGTGAGAGGTAAGGACTGAATTAAAGAATATTTCGCAGAGAAATGCATTGATGATTGCACGGGTCAGTGAAGTCATGGCTGATATGATAATCCTCACTTTCATTTTCCTGCCCTTTGCGTCGAACCCATCACTCTCTTCCTGATTAAAAGGTCAATCTAGCCCAGCCTTAGATATACATAGTGACACAACCTGTGCAGCTCGCAATGGTAATACATTCCACAAATTCACAACTCTCTGAGCAATGAAATCCCACCTTGTTTCCATCTTAAATGTAAAACCGCTTACTCTGAGATTATATACTCTAGTCCTAGACGCTCTCACGAAGAGAAAAACACTCACAGCATCTATACTGTCAAGCCATCTGCGTAATATAAATGTTTTCCTAAATTCACTTCGCATTCTTCTCGACTGCATTGTTTACAGCCCAACCTACTTGATCACTCCCCATGAGAAAATTCCGTCATGACTGGGATCAGTGAATCTGCTCGAGACTGCCTCCGGTGGCATTGTATCTTATCTTAGGTAAGGGGACCATAACCGTCCACATTTTCCTTGGTGAAGTATAAGCAGTGCCTTGTATAGTTTTCACAAGGCTCCCGTATTTCTGGAATGCATTCCCCGAGACACAATAATATTCCAGTTTCCTTTCATATTATATAATTTTTATAAGCGAATGTGTTAAGTGATATGGGCCCAAGTCAGGCATATGGAATTCGGCTACAGCTCAAACATGATCGCATTGAAGGGTGGAGCAGGTGCAAGGGACTGAATGACCTTCTCCTGTTCTGATACGTGTGTTTTTGTAACGGTTTGAAAGCTGCAGGAAATTAATGCTAGCTTTCTGTATTTCAATTAAGATCAAGGGAGCAATAATTATTCTGAATGAATTTATTTTTTTTCTAATCACGCTTCTGTGTGGGTCCAAATTGCCCACAGAAATGCAGGAACACTATTACTGTTGTACTGTACCATCAATGGTGCAATACCTTAGCAGGGATGACCGTGGAGGAACAATGGCGGATATTTCTGTGTATAATGCAGAAGTTGCAGGATCAGTTCATTCCTAAAAGGAAGAAAGATCCCAGGAGGAGGCATGGGCGGCCGTGGCTGACGAGGGAAG
>NC_057753.1:1606644-1666419 GCF_004010195.1 Chiloscyllium plagiosum
CTGCCTCACAGCGCCAGAGACCCGGGTTCAATTCCCACCTCAGGCGACTGACTGTGTGGAGTTTGCACGTTCTCCCCGTGTCTGCGTGGGTTTCCTCCGGGTGCTCCGGTTTCCTCCCACCATCCAAAAGATGTGCAGGATCAGGTGAATTGGCCATACTAAATTGCCCGTAGTGTTAGGTAAGGGGTAAATGTAGGGGTTTAGGTGGGTTTCGCTTCGGCGGGTCGGTGTGGACTTGTTGGGCCGAAGGGCCTGTTTCCACACTGTAATCTAATCTAATCCCCGCTACAGCCTTTCCAAGCTAGTTGCTGGTGTACAGGTCCGTACACTGCTTGCTGTAGCAATGCTGTAGCTTTAAGAAGAATGTTTTGTACTGGTTTCTTTTAGAGAGAGATTAGGGGAAAGTAGCTGAGCAGTCCATGTGAAGCCTTTGGTGATTTTTTAAGTTGGAACAATAGATGCAGCCTGAATGAGTGTGGTCAAGCTCCCACCACAGAACCAGGATTTTGCGTTTCTTGGGTTTTCGGTTGCAGTTACTGCTGGGGTCTCAGCAGGATTGGAAGGCAATGAATCTCACTCGACTGCTACACTCTCTCTCTTTTCTCTGGATGTTTTTCCTCCAGGGCTAAATTCTGTTTTCTGAATTTGTCTTTTGCCAAGGGTGTTAATAGGATGTTACTACATTGGAACAGTTACTGTTTAGTAGTAAAATAATCTATTGTTCTGTTAGGTTTTTCAATAGAGTTAAGTTATTCCAAGTTCCTCTTTCTTTTGTTGTATTTTAACTATAGTGTTTGAATAAATTTTGTTTGCTTAATGTCGAGTAGTTTGACCAATTGATGGGGTTGGCAGATTCCAAATGTTCTTAGAGGAGGAGTGCGTGCATTTGGTGCCCATAGTTTGTGCCCTGGTCTTCAGTTTGGTCACAGTTCCGAAGTGTTGCCGGTTAAGATCCTGAAACTCTCTCCCTAACAGTATTGATGGGCCTACCTACAGCACATGGACTGGAGTACTTCAAGCAGGCAGCTAACTACTACCTTCTCCTTTGTTCCCAGTGTTAAAACTTGCAACTTTTTCAGTAAGTTTCAATTTGAATTCCTTTCATTATCGGGATCAAGTCATAAAACTTGTCTCTAAGCAAATTTGATATGAGGTCAAATGTGGTTAACTCTGGGCAAATTTTGTAGGAGGTCACATTCCCCATCACCAAACAATTTCATTTTAACTCGCTTTAAGGCAGACAACTTAGAACAGATCTATCTTGTATCAAGTACAATATTCATAACAACAAAAGATGGAGCAGTGGAAATTAAGGATGCACAACAGAGAATGGAATTGGAAGAGTGTAGAGACTTTGGGGGTGGGAGGGAAATATTGCTGGCCTAGGAGCGGATCATTAAGGTTACTAGAACCAAGTCTACTACTATTGCAGGCAGTGCACTCCGTGCCCCTACTACACTCTGAGTAAAGAAACTACCTCTGACTTCTGTCCTATATCTATCACCCCTGGAGTACTGTGTGCAGTTCTGGTCTCCAAATTTGAGAAAAGACATTCTGCTATTGAGGGAGTGCAGCGTAGGTTCACGAGGTCAATTCCTGGAATGGTGGGATTACCTTACACTGAAGGACTGAAGCGAGTGGGCTTGTATACCCTTGAGTTTCGAAGACTGAGAGGGGATCTGATTGAGACTTATAAGATTATTAAAGGATTGGACATTCTGGAGGCAGGAAACATGTTTCCGCTGATGGGTGAGTGCCGAACCAGAGGACACAGCTTAAAAATACGGGGTAGACCATTTAGGACAGAGCTCAGGAGAGACTTCTTCGCCCAGAGAGTGGTGGCTGTGTGGAATGCTCTGCCCCAGAGGGCAGTGGAGGCCCACTCTCTGGATTCTTTTAAGAAGGAGTTGGATAGAGCTCTCAAAGATAGTGGAATCAAGGGTTATGAAGATAAGGCAGGAACAGGATACTGATTAGGAATGATCAGCCATGATTATATTGAATTGCGGTGCAGGCTCGAAGGGCTGAATGGCCTACTCCTGCACATATTGTCTATTGTCTATTGAAGAGTGTTGCGAATGAAAACAAACGGTCGTGTGAAAACCTAAAACGAGTCCACTGTGACCCCCAAAATCTCAAGGTGATATCTGCTTGGGGGAAAGTGTTGGGTCATGGTGTGGGAGTCCAGTGTAGAGAAGAAGAGGTTGAATGAAAACAAACGGTCGTGTGAAAACCTAAAACGAGTCCACTGTGACCCCCAAAATCTCAAGGTGATATCTGCTTGGGGGAAAGTGTTGGGTCATGGTGTGGGAGTCCAGTGTAGAGAGAGAAGAGGTTATTTCATGTTTGCTTTTTTTTGGTTCATATTTTGTGAAGTTGCTGAACAGAATAATTTGAAGCACAAATCAGGGTCTCAGCATTAAAGAGTGACACCATGCTAACTCATAATTTTATTGTAAGTGTCATCAATAAATTCGATTATATAGTATAAGGTGCTTTCAGGTTGAAGGTAAGTCAGAGAAATACTTACAGACTGGAATAAAATGTCTGAAAATCGAAAGAAGGACTAAGTTCTTGAAAGAGAGATGCCAGGCCGGGTGATATGTCGTAACTGTATGATGTTGCGAAATGATAGGCACCATTCTGCTTCATCGTGAGTAAGCAAAAACTGAAAGAAAGGTCATACCGCAAATCAGACACTAAAACAGAAGCTACTGGAAAAGCTCAGAAGATCTGGCAGCATCTACGCAGACAAATCAGAATTATCTTTTCAAGTTGAATGAACCTTTCTCCGAGGAAACATCAACTCTCACATCCCCGATGTGTCCCAGTGTTCGGAGTTCGGACGCTAGATCATCATCTCTGTGCAGTATTACCTCATGGAACCGACACTAGCGATGTAAACGCAGCACGTCTGGCAACATCTGAGAAGTGGGAAATGAGAGTTAATGTTTCGGGTATAATGACCCTTTCTCTGAGGAAACATTAACTGAGTGTGGATGTCATAGAGTCATACAGACGTACAGTAAAGAAACAAGCGCTTCATTCCTACTCGTCCATACTGACCAGACATCCTAAATTAATCTCCCCCCATTTTTCAGCACTTGGCGCACATCTTGCTAAACCTGTCCAATTCATTTACCCATATATATTTGCCTTTTAAATGTTATAGTTGTACCAGCCTACACCACTTCCTCTGGCAGTTCATTTCATATACGCAGCATTCTCTGCTTGGAAAAGTTGCCTCTTAAGTCTCTTAAATTTTTCTACTCTCGCTCTCAACCTATGCCCTCTAGTTCCAGACTCCCCCATCCCGGGAAAAAAGACATTGTCTATTTATCCTGTCCTTGTTCCTCACGATTTTAAAAACCATGACACAGTCATCCCTCATCCTGGTTCACTCCAGGAAAAACAACCCCAACCCCAGCCGCAATCCATTCAGCCTCTCTCTCCAGTTCAAACACCACAACCCTGGTAACATCCTTTTAACTGTTTTCTGAAGCCTTGCAAGTTTCACAACAACCTTAATATAAGAGTGAGACCAGAATTGCACACAATATTCCAAAACCAATATCCTGTACAACCAGAACACGTGCTGGACCAAAGTGTATGTTTCCATACTGTACACCTATGACTCTGTTTCTGCAGTTGTGTTACCAAACGGGCAATTTGGACACACACAAAAGCATGATCAGACAAACTGATCAAAATCCTTGATAGTCATCACTGCTCTAATGACCTAAATCGAAAATACAGAAAGTGTGCATTTATTCGGTGTGTCATTTAAATTGGCAAAAGAGAACAGGCGTAGGAATGGAATAGGTGATTCAGCCCATCGAGCCTATTCCCTTATTCAATAATATAAACCTTGGTCTATGACCTAAATCCTTGTGTATTTCTTGGGCCCGTATCCCCGTATACTCTATTGAGTGCAGGAGTTGGGTGGTCATGTTGCGGCTGTACAGGACATTGGTTAGGCCACTGTTGGAATATTGCGTGCAATTCTGGTCTCCTTCCCATCGGAAAGATGTTGTGAACTTGAAAGGATTCAGAAAAGATTTACAAGGATGTTGCCAGGATTGGAGGATTTGAGCTACAGGGAGAGGTTGAACAGGCTTGGGCTGTTTACCCTGGAGCGTCGGAGGCTGAGGGGTGGCCTTAAGAGGTTTACAAAATTATGAGGGGCATGGCAAGGATAAATAGACAAAGCCTATTCCCTGGAGTGGGGGAGTCCAGAACTAGAGGGTATTGATTTAGGGTGAGAGGGGAAAGATATAAAAGAGACCTAAGGGACAACCTTTTCACGCAGAGGGTGGTACGTGTATGGATTGAGCTGCCAGAGGATGTGGTGGAAGCCGGTAAAATTGCAACTTTTAAGAGGCATTTGGATTGGTATATGAATAGGAAGCGTTTGGAGGGATATGGGCTGGGTGCTGGCAGGTGGGACTAGATTGGGTTGGGATATCTGGTCGGCATGGACAGGTTGGACCGAAGGGTCTGTTTCCGTTCTGGACATCTCTCTGACTCTATGACTCTATGACTCTATAAATAAAAAAAAGCATTGTCTGTCTCTGATTTAAATTTCACAATTGAATTAGCATCGACCATCGTCTGAGGAAGAGCGACCCATGCCTCCACGTGGTTTCTGACAATTGTTCAGGACGGCCTGTCTCTAATTGTCACTACATGTCACTTAGTTCTAGAATCTTCAACCAGTGGAAATACATTATCTTCATCTACCTTGTTGTTCTCTCTTAATAATTTTCGAACCTTGATTAGATTTCCCTTTACCTTTTACATTGTTGGAATTAAGGCCTAATTTGTCCAATCTGTCCCCATAACTTTATTTCCAAATCGTGTTATCAGCCTTGTAAACCCGAATTGAACGCTGTCCATGGCCAAAACATCATCCCGGGGTGTAGTGCCCATATCTGATCAACGTTATCCAATTGGAGTCAAACCAGGGTTTTGTGTAACTGCAGCATTACATTTATGTCCTTACACTGCAGCCGATTAGATTTGAACTCTCGCATTCCATTGGCCTCATTCACTGTTTTCTGCACCTATCCATGGAATTTTGAAGGGCTATGCAGTTGAACCCCCAAATCTGATTGGCCATCCACTTCATCCAATTCTCTGTCTTCGTAAAAATATAAATGCTTTTTTAAAAAATGAAATGAACGCTCACCTCTATCGACAAAAGTTTATCACCCTAAGCAGTTTCCGTGAACGGTTTAATCTATTTCATGTTTGTCTCGAATAGCCATTACATCAGAAGTGATAGATACGATGAACGTTGCTTTGAGATGTAATAACATAGTAATTGAAACCTTCATGAAATAAAAGTTCAATATTAAGTTATCCAGTTAACGCAACATTCATTACAATACCAGCCACTACATTTTGTTCCGTCTATCTCCTTTAGACTTAGGCTGAAGACATTACATTCATATACAAGGAATTATTCCCTGAGTTTTTTTGGTTGTCATTTTTCTTTGAGGAGTATGAAAATACTCTCTCTTTCTAGCAATCCGTCTTCAGCTTTACAGGCTATTCTGCCCATCTTCGCTCCTTTGTAACTCCTGCCTCCCTTTGCATCCACTTGTCCAATGCTGTGGCTTCCATCCTCCTGGTCTCCAACCCTGTTTCATATCCCACGGCAGCTACTTCTGGATCTTGACTGCCCCACTACCTCAAGCCTTACTGAATGATGTTCCTTATCTTGCCACGGCTATTTCAATTGCAGGCTGCTTCATTCACTTGTTTGCTGCTCATCGGCTAGTCAACGATTCTGTCCACTCTACTGCTTTTCTGTGATTGGTTGTCACTATGACTGAACTTTAATGAAAGTTTTACTGGCTTTCAGAGATGAATTTACTGAACTCTGCCATGCGTTTGACTGTTCCATACCAGAAAATTGGGCGAATTCTTAAATCCTGCTGGTTTTTCTTTGGTCACCATGATTGTCACATTGATATAATCTATTACCTCCTGCACCTTTTGAGGCTTTCAGCATTGCTACTACATTAAAACGTGAGTGAAGGCGCAGCAATAAGTCTTTGGTCTTGTTACCCCTTTTAATTTGATGGTAGGGCATCTCCATCGCCAAGGTCATTTTCCACAAGATCCCAAAATCCAAAACAAAGATGGTATACTCATGCAATGTGAGACAAGGTGAGCAAAAAAAATAATACATGCATCGGTGACAAAGTACATTCGTTGATAGTTAGTAAAGAAAGCATGAACTGCACACGTTTTCTCAAATGTAGCTGCTCTCTTTAAATAATGATTCAAAACAGAGTAATTTGAACTTCAAATGAACACGTTTGCATTTTGGAGCTGACGGACCCATGAGCAGCTCATCCAGTCAACAACAGGATTGAACCAATTTGCAAACACAGATGAATTGACTGTCTTGATCTCTCATAAAGTCACTAATATTGACGTGAAAGACGGAGTCAGGTGCTCCTGCAACTGAATCTGAGAAAACTTAATCACTTTGTATCTTTCTTTCCCTAAAATAGGGGAACAGGAATACCTAAACAGGGATGCCAAGAAACCGGAGGCACGTGCAGCTCTGTTGAAATGCCTTTCTCTTTCAGTCAGCAACAAGAGACATGAAGGTGATTCAGGAACCAAATTCTTTCTCAGATACTTTATGGAGCTGGTTGTTTCCAGGAATTACAGTGTGACAGAGAAATCTAAGAGCTTCTTCCGCGGGAGTGCACTGCTGGGATCGATAGGATTATGTTATTCAGATTGGACCAACTTGAAATATTGAACCAAGGTGAAAGATTTAGCTCAGAGTGCAATTTCACTGCATTAGAGATAATTTTCAAGACCTTAAAGGATAATTCGAACCTTTCTTTATGTCTGTATTTTCCAACTGTCGATCTTCGAAACAACATGGAAACAGCTTCTGTGGGATTCTGATTAGGAAGTGATCGAGCAATACCGAAACAAGAATCACCACCATCATTTTTCACCAAGAAAGGAGATGAATACAGAGGTCGAACGCACTGAACACATGTCTAGGAACGTTTGCCTCAAGAGGCTCAGATTTTCTTGTAAGTTTGTGCTGAAATCTGCTGTGACCCGAAGGAAGACATCCTGATCAATTGGCCACGTTGTGGTTAAGATCACAACAGTTCTGCATTTCATTGCTCTTGCCTCCTTTCAGGGCGCTGCAGATGTCTCCTGCAAGATTTCATTTGCTGCCTTTCAGGGATTTGCAAGTGTCTCCTGTAAGATTGCACTTGCCGCCTTTCAGTGACATGCAGGTAGCTCATGTAAGATTACATAATCTGCTGTGTATATGGATCTTTCTCAAAGGAGCGATGCCAGGTGTTTTGTGGAAGCTAGTTATGTTCGATACATTAGATTTATTTTGTTAACTCACAGGATGTGGAGCTATTATCTCGGTCAGGCGTTGTTGCTCATTTTAGAGTCATTGCTGTGTGTCTCGTCTCTCATTTAGAACGTATAGATCAGTCGAGATATAGGCAGCAGTTTACTTCCTTAAATGGCACTGGTGAATCAGAATTTCTCCCCTGAAAATATTTCATGGTCATTTTAGACATATCAGATTTGTTGTTAAATTGAAATCACACCAACCACCATGGCGGGACTTGAACCAGGAAACCCAGATCATCACCTGCGTCTCTGTAAATTGCAACATCATTTTAGGAAGTTTTCATTCTTAGGCTGGTGCAACGGGATATCCCAGAGGTTAAGGTGATGACTGCATACCCCTTTGTACCCCTTTTGATCGAATCAAAATCGTACTCCCGTCACCAGTTCAATGAGTGTTTCACTGAATGTTCGTGTAGTATGCTTGCCGAGCGTTTGTAAGAGCTACACGCTTCTTATTGTGAATTTATCAGACGACAGAGCATGGAATTGTCAGTTTACCAGTGAAAAATAGAACAAGATCTTGAAACCATAGGGTAAACTTTACCGGAATTTGGATTGATTTGTATTAATGAGAAGGGGCAAGCATTTCCCTCGTTTCCTTCCTTCTATCATCGCGCTCTGTGTATTTGAATCCAATGCAAGATGAACAAGAAAGTCCAGGAACAAGAGAGCAGAAGCATAGGTTTATCATGTGGAATATATTTATTTGTTAATTTTGCCATAGAGTCAGTGAATAAGAAATAGAATCCCTGCAGTTTGGTCATGATAGTGTGGAAATAGGCCATTCGGTCCATCGAGTCCAAACTGACTCTCGAAAAACATCCCATCCACACCTACACCCTACCCTAATCAATAGCCCTACGCTTCCAAGGGCCCATCTATTTAATCTGAACATCTTTGGGCTGTGGGTGGAAGCTGGAGTACCTGGAGGACTCCAGCACAGAGACGGGGAGAACATGCAACCTCCACATGGCCAATCTACTGAGGTTGGAATCAATACCTGATGTTTCCTGGCACTGTCAGATAGCAGTGAAAACCACTAGACTCCTTATCATAGGTTTCATCCACCCTGCTGAGAAACCAGTGAGATCAAAGGAACTACAGTGATTGGATTTTGATGTTAATCACATCTAGAACTAAGTTGTATTCATTCTGACAGTTGGGACTGATTATAATCTACAGATGGGATAGGATTTAATATTGTGACAACCAGTTTGTTGCATTGAACAATATAAAATTCAGTCTATAAACTGAACCTTGAATTTCCGATCATTGATCATTTTATTTTTCATCCCCACCCCCACTCTGACCTTGGCCTCCTGCAATGCTCCTAGAAAACTGAATGGGAGCTCGATGAACCTTTCAATTCAGCACTTTCCAAACTTTCAGATACAACATGGAGTTCACGAATTTCTCCTCCACGGGATAGTTTTCAACATCTGGACCACTTGCCCTGAAAAGACGCTGGAACCTAATGCTTTGTTTATAGATTGTGCTTGCTTATCCTTCATTTCACACTCAAAAGAAACGGCTCATGTCTCACTCCCCAATGAATCATCAATCTCTTTCAAATGGTTTGATCCAAGCCTCCACTTAAATTTTGAATTCCAGAGAATATCTTTCTCATAGTATGGTGATGCATTTTAGCAAAGGGGATTGAGACAGGGAATATATAATTAATTCTATAATACTCAACAATATGCGGGGATTAAGGGATTTCTGTTTCATCTGCATACATCTTTGAAGATAGTGGGATATATTCATAGTCAGCAAAGCAAATTGGATCTCGAAATTCAAAAATACTGGTATTGAGAGCAAAAAGGAAGCAAGTAATATTGTACGTTAATAAAGCTTTCATTAGGTCACATTTCAAGTTCTGTGTCCACTTTTGGTCATCACGTTTTGTCAAGGTTGAGGGTCCACGGGAGCACTCAGAGGAAATTTATCAGAATGACAAACAGGTTGGAAAGAGATTTGATAGAGTCACAAAATTTATAATATGGTTAAATAAGGTAGAGAATGGCAATACATTCCCTTCAATTGACCGTACACCGATTAGGGATAGATCAAAGTTTCTGAGAAAGACAGATGGGGGAAATTATAAGAACATTTTTACACAATTGATGTTGATGTTCTGGGTCTTGCTGCATCTGATGACGTTAGTAAAAGGACACAGTGATTGATTAAAAATGGAAGTGAAATAGCATTTGAGAGGACGTTCATGCAAGTATAAAATTGTCGACTGAGTGTGATGAATTTTTGCAGACAGCAAGTATGAAGTGAATGGGCTGAATGGGCTGCTGCGTTGCTTAAGTTCTCTGATTCCCTGGTATCATCTTCCCTTGTATTCTATAGCTTGAAATAAGGTGTCACTTGTTCCAAGACTTTTGGGTCATTCATATAAGTGCAGCCCCGAATTGAATACCGCTCTCTCAGCACAGTTTGGTTATCCTAGTGCATTGCCAATCTCACAGATTGCTGAAATCTTCTCCCATCGAAAGAACAGACAAACCTAATCCTTACAAATTTAGATGCTCATCTTATTCTGGCCCTGATAAATCGAGCGCCTCGCTCAGATCTTGATGCAGTGTTTGGTTTGAGCTTCCTGACTGTCATTCCTCTGCTTTCACTATCTTACAGTATGGAAAATCCATCATTATCAGTCCGGAGCAGAAATTCATAGGAGGCAAACATTTGTACTGATATGAGTTTGCTGAATATAAATCCTCCCCAAGTGACACTTTGAGAAATCAAGGATGGACATGATGTGTATGTGTCCCATGGGACCTTGCCTCAAATAAGGCTTTTCGAATTTGGTGTCTGCGGTTCCTCTTTATTAATAATCTGTGACGCTTCCTAGCCTACTTTGTAGACTTCCCACTCAGTTTTTCATTATCTGAGTCATTAATCTTTTCACTGTACTAATTTGAGTATCTGTGGCAATAACGGAATCCTAATTTTAATTAATTAGTAAGCTTTGCATTGTGCGGAAGGAGAGAGACACAGTCTGAATGAAAGAAACAGTTTGGTGAACTTGGAAGCAGTATGTGAATTATTTTGGGACATTGTTGGTAAGGTCCTTTAGTTGAAACCCAGTGTCAGTAGAAAAAAATGACATTGACACGACCGCGTACGTTCAATGATGACATATCATAGGTTGCTTGACGATTGAAGGTAAATAGGGGAAATATTTGCAGACTGCTATGAAATTTATAAAAATCAAAATATGGACTAAATAATTAAAAGAAATATGACAGGGTGGGCGATATGTGGTAACCACATGTTGTGGCAAGTGGTGCACCACATTCTGGTTCATAGTGACCTCATCTGTGGCAAGTGTTAGTCTTTTGAGGCCTTGCGGCTGGACGAGCTGGAGTTTGAGCTTCAAACACTGTGACGCATCAGGGATGTGGCGAGTTACTTGGATGTTGACTTTCAGGAGGCAGTCATACCCCTTGGATTAGTGACCTTGAATTTGGTCAGGGGTTTTCTCTGGAGGTATGGAGGTTAACAGGTGACCTTATTACGTTTATAAAATCATGAGGGTATAGATAGCGTTAATAGTATTTTTCCTTTCCTCAGCATGGAGTGATTTTAAGACAACTGGTGATATCTGCAAGTTTAGAGAAGAGAGATTTAGAAAAGGTACGAGGAGCAATCTTTTTAATGAAGAGCGTGGTTCTTGTGTACATAAACTTACAGAGGACGCGATGGATGTGAAAGCAATTAGAATGTTTAAAAGACACTCAGATATGTACACAAGTAAGAATGGTTTGGAAAGATATGGGTCAGGGGAAGGCCGGTGGAAGTGGTTTAGTTTGGGATTGTGTTCGGCGTGGAATAGTTCAACCAAAAGGTCTGTTTCCATGCTGTATGACTCGATGACATTATGTTAGAATTGAGTGACTATTAATGAGGCAGGAGGAGAGATCCGGGAGTGATTGCTGTCGGGAAGAAAACACATTTGTTTCCAGTTTAGTCTAGGGTCTCAAACTCTTCTTGTGATGAATTCCATATTTTCAGCCCTCCCTGGTTAACACATGCAGGTGCTGTCAAACTGCTGGAATATGCAACCAACGTTTTGGAGTGAGGTGCATTTTACATTACATGACGTTGCCGTTTCAGTACCCAGATCTGAAACGTTGGCTTCGTTTCTCATCTATAGACATAAGCATTCACATTTGCTAGGATGGATGCCGAAACGATGCTTGCAGACAGACGAGAACTCTGAGAGACCATTTAGATATGAGGATGCTCCTATTTCAGTTGAGGTTGAAAGAAATAAATGGCGATAAGATCATTGAATATTTGTTATCTTGTGACAGTGCTGTGGATTTGAAAGGTTATTTTGTCCTTTTCTTTTAAGAAAGTTTGAATGAGAGGTGGAGAGCGGTGTGTAAGAAAGTAAACAGCATTTTTGCGTTTTTTTGGAGTTTGAACAATGGAAGCAGCCTGGCTGGGTGGGCCAGAAATCCAGACAAGGTTTTTTTCCTTTTTAGTTTTTAGTTTTAGCTATAAGGAGTGGATGCTGTGGGCTTGTAGAGCTAGAGTCTATCTTTTCCCTCTCTATTACCGCTGGAAGGTGGAGTTTCTGTCTGCTTCTGGTTTACCTGTGAGACAAATCTATTTTCCTGAATTTTCCTTTCTGCCAAGGGATGTGTTTATGGGGTCTTCCTATAATGGAATAGTTAATTCGTAATAATTGCTGCATCTATTATTGTGGTACGTTTTCCAACAGAGTTCTTATTCTAAGTTCTCCTTTCTTTCGTTTGTGTTCTAACACTAGTGTTTAAACAAACTATGTTTTGCTCAAGGTCAAGTAGTTTGATCAATTGCATTGCATCTGGAATACAGCACTTCACATTTGCCTTAAAATAAAATAAAAACGATCGAGGCGACCTTCTTAAATATTTTTTTAGAATGTCTGGTGTCGTCCATAACAATGGTGCAACCAAGGTAAGTTTCTGGTTAACAAGGGAGTTAACAATTGTTGTGTAGGCTTGAATGGATATTCACATGAGCCATAACCTTAGAGTCATAAAGTCAGAGTCTTCAAGCACAGAAGCAGACAGTTCAGTCATGCACGTTCATAGCGACCAGACATCCTAAATTAATCTAGTCCCATTTCTGATGCTCCAAACTCTTCCTATTCATGGACCTATCCTGCTGTCATTTAAATGCTGTAATTATACCAGCCTGTACCTCATCCTCTGCCAGCTCACTTCATACACACAGCGATTTTTTCATGAATAAGTAGCCTCACAGTTCCCTTAAAATGTTATTCCTTTCCCCTTAATCGACATCTTCTTGTTTTGGACTCCACTGCCCGCGGGAAGAAAAAAGATCTTAGCTTTTCACACTAATTATTCTCCTAATGATTTTATAAACCTCTCTCAGCTTACTCCTCAACCTCCGACGCTCCAGTGAAAATAGCCCCAGGTATTCACTCTCTCCCGAGCTCAAACATACCAACTCTGTCAACATCCTTGTAAATCTTTCCTGCTTTCAAGTTTAGCAACGTATTTTGTCCCGCAGGGAGACCAGAACTGAACACAGTGTTCCAAAAGTAGCCTGACCAGTCTTGTTGAACAGCACATTCCAGATCTGTATTCTAATGTTTATATTCATGGTAATATTGGAGCTAGTCACTCGGGTGTGAGCAGATAAATTAGACGTTGAAATGAAACATTACACTTTGGACTGAAGTCAGTGAGGTCTTCGATGTGTGCTTGAGAAAACGTTACCAAATTGCTCCTTGTAAGCAACTCAGTGCCAGGAAGAGAGCCAGAGAATATGCGAGAAAAGTGATTGAGTTCAAGTTAGTTCAGGGGTGGGAGAAAGAAGTCTTGCAGGTATAGAGAAACTGGAGGTGGGATTTGAAGATGTGTTAATATTGGTTTAAGCTGAAAACCCCAAATAAATCCGCCCTGGACCTATGTTTCTTGTCCAGGATTATTTCTTCCTGGCATTCCTCAAGCTCCTAATGCTGCTGTTAATTTTTCGTTGACAGTTAATGAAGATTTAATATTATTTGCTAGGAACTCAGATGAAAATGACTGAAGTGATTAAATTGAAATTACAATTAAATTCCAACAGATAAAGAACTTGATAATTAATGACATTTCTGAAAACACGAATGCCTGATCACAAATGGAAATCCATAAGTGAATTAAGAATGAATATCAGTCAGTCTGTTGGGATTGCAAAACTAAAAAAAAGCATGGATATTTAAAAATTGAAATACTTGCAGTAAATGCTGGAGACGCTCAATGTCATCGATGGAATTAGCTGAGAAAGAAATTGGTTGACGATTCAGGGCTGTGAGCATGTGAAAGGGGGTAGGTGGTGGGTGTGGGCTAGAGGTGTGAAGGTGAGCAAAAGGGAAAGTCTGAGGTAGGGTGGATTGTCGGAGAAATCAAGTGACGGAAGGTTTCACGTTGTGAAACCAATGGGAGCAGTAAAGGCACAAAAGGTGTGTCTGCATGAGGTGTGAATAGACACTTCAATGTGAAGAAAATCACAGAAAAACGAGAACAGAAAACAAAGTCAGAGAAAAGCACTAGATAAAATGAGACAGAAATCAAATCACACAATTCTTGAGCTTAGAAATCTCAAGGCTGAAAAGTGCCTCTCGTTACTCCCTATTTCAGATGAAAGTCACACACCCACCAACTTTATTTATTCCCTCTGCAAGACGATAGCTTGGCTCAGAAAGAGACTTCTTCCCACTCGCCTCCCTGGCGAGACAGATTGACTTTGGACTGTTCCAACTCTGTGCAGCGCTGGGTGAAGAGTCTGGAAGCTGTTAGCTGTTAGTCTGTATGTTTCTACAAATTCATTACTGGATGACAGTCAAATCAGAGTGTCATGTGACTTGGAACTTTTGTCATTCGCATACACCTGCTATGCTTGTCCTTCTACATGGTAGGGGTGCAGGGTGTTGGGGGTGTGAATTTCGGGATTCTGTCCAACTCTGGTCCAGGTATAGACCATTCTTGCCTCTCCCAACTCACCATCTCATCCCATTGTTTGCAAGTGCTGACTGGTTCCCTCCTTGAAATACATTCTTGAATTAGTTTCTTACGTAATGACAATCCAGCAGCTTGTCCTCTCGTGGCTTCCCCAAACACAACCAGATTCATTCCCCTCGATTTAGCAGCTAGCTTGTATTTTAATGGGTTCTCTATCACTGATTTTGTTTCCTTCTACAAGATGTCAGGTTCACAGAAAATTCGAGAGGGTGGACTTTCAGTCTGGAAATTCGTTGCAAACGTTGTGTCACAGCAGAATCACTTGTAGGTTCTCTCTTTATTGGAGTAAAATGTTGTAATGTAAGGGAATCAGCAAAAATAATGCCACTGTTCAAGAAAAGCGGTAGAGTAAAGGCAAGTTAATGCAGGCCTGTTAGCCTAATTGATGGGAAGGACCCTGTGAAACTTAGAAGTGTTCAGAAAGGTTTGCAAAAATCTTGCCAGGGTTGGAGGATTTGAGCTTCAAAGAGAGGCTGAATAGGTTGGGGCTGTACTTAAAAGGCATCTGCATGAGAACATGAATAAAAAAATGTTCAGACGGATTATAGGCCAAATCCTCACAAGTGGGACAAGAGTAATTTGCGATATCTTGTTGGCATTAACGTGTGTTTTCATGCTGTCCATCTCTACTGAGATATCTGGATAGAAGTTGTTCCATTGGGCAGATGCAGCATTGGTTCATGAAAGTTGGGCCATGTTTAACTAATATAATGGAATTCTTTCAGGATATTACAAGCGCGATGGACAACGGGGAACCGGTGGTTGTGGTGTAAATGGATGTCGAGAAGGCATTCAACAAAGTACTGAAGAAAAGGCTGATTCGTAATATAAAGATTTGTAAAGCGAAAACAACTAGTTGTGAATATTTACATTCAGTGTTGAAAGTTCCCATTGAGTCCAGAGCACAACTGCATTCAGTGCACACAGTTTCAATTCTGTGCCATAACTTTCATCATAAATGGCATCGATCGAGAACACATATCTTCATTTTGCCAGGTCCATCTCCAGGTCAGCAGCATAACCTTAGGCTGTTGTCTAAGACTGTAACACGTTGAAGAGCAGGTGAGGCAGAAAGTGGTAAAGTGGCAAGGGTTGCATTTTCTGCATTTGCAAAATGTCCTCGAGTAGGAAGCTGTTGGTTTAGGTGAGTGCATGAAATGTACTGGAAAAGATCTGAGGACAGAGCTTGGGAAGTACTGAAATAAATGACATTCCAAAATGTAGGGGTGACCTGTGCCTTCTTATAACAAAATTATCCATGTTTACTGACAGAAAATGACCGACAAACAAAGAAAGGCAGCCTGCCCGAGCATTGAAACACAAGATGGAACTCTTAGGAGCAAAAAAAAGTGATAGCTGCCAAAGAGGTAGATAGGAGTTTGAAAATTCTCGAAGAAAAAGAAAAACAATGAATAGAAGCAGCAGACACAGTCGGGAGAATAACAGAAAAGAACTTGGGAAATGGACGTTGGAATTCAGACCTGTTCATTCTGCAGATTGCCTGTTTTTTAAAAAAGAAACAAGACAAGCTGCAATGTTGTAAAGTATGTGCGTGTGTGTGTGAGAGAGAGACAGAGCGAGAGGAAAACCGACTGTATGCTTGTTCCCTGAACCTTGAGGAAGGGTTAACTCTTTGTGGTCTTATGTGACTGGAGTGTATTTTCCTGGAATGTTGGAGGGTGAGGGCTGACATTACAGAGGTTTATAAAATCATGAGGGGCATGGATGGGATGAACAGACAAAGTCTCTTCCCTGCAACGGGAGAGTCCAGAACTAGATGGCATAGGTTTTGGGAGAGAAGGGAAAGATATAAAAGAGACCTATGGGGCAACTTTTTCACGCAGAGGGTTGTGTGCGTATGGAATAAGCTGCCAGAGGAAGTGGTGGAGACAAGTACGATTGCAACATTTAAAAGGCATCTGGATGGGTATATGAATAGGAAATATTTGGAGGGATTTGGGGCGGGTGCTGGCAGGTGGGACTAAATTTGGTTGGAATATCTGATCGGCATGGACGACTTGGACCGAAGGGTCTGTCTCTGTGCTGTACACTTGTATGACTCTATGACTGTCTATAGAGAGTTCTATTCGGGAAGAGGCTAAACCCAACCTACTCTTGGTAAATAAGGCAGGATAGGTGACTGAGGTGACATTGGGGCAGCACTTTGGAACCAGTTCTATTAATTTTGAAACAGTTATGCAGAAAGACAACAGTGATCAACAGGTTCAAGTTCTAAATTGGGGCAAGGCAAATTTTTGATGAAATTATACAGGAGCTTGCAGCAGTTGATAAGAGTAGCTTCTTGCATGGAAAGTGGGAGATCTTTTAAAGTGAAACTTCTGGAGATCAAGATCTATATGTTTCAGTGAAGAGTACGTTTGTCAGGAATAGAGATCCATGGATGACACGTAATATTGAGGCTTTGACCAGAACAAAAAAGGAGGTGTGGCTCAAATGTAGTCTGCTGGGATTAGGGAATTTATATAGGGGATGTGGGAGTTTACTGAAGAAGGAGATCAATAGGGAGAAAAGGGGCACGAGATAACATTAACTGAAAAGATTTTGGTGAATCCAAAGAGGTTCTTTAAGTATTTTAATGGATAAAGAATAACTATAGAGAGAATAGGACCCGTCAAATACCCAGTGGGCACGTTTGTGCCGAACCACAGGAGATAGGCAAGAATATTGGATATTCCTCAATGAATATATCTCATCTGACTTTAACGTGGAGAATGACTTGAAGATTTGAAGACTTGGGAAGTTAGTGATGACACCTTGGTGACAGTCCATATTACATTAGAGGAGGTGCAGGATGTATTAGAATATATGAAGTTGGATAAATTTCTGGCTCCTCACTAAATAAATCCAAAACCCCTGCATCAGGTTAGAAATAAAAGTGCGGTTCCCCTGGCTGATATTTTTGCGTCATCATTAACCACAACTGAGGTCCTGGAAGACTGGAGGTTAGCGAATGTTCTGCCCTTATCCAAGAACGGTTGCAAAGTAAAACCTCAGAACGACAGACTAGTAGGGGTAACATCTGTGGTAGGTAAGTTACTTGACAACATTCTGAGAGAAAAGAAACATATCCATTTGGAAAGAGATGGATTGATTAAAAGTCATCAGCTTGGCTTTGTGCATGAAAGATCATGTCTCACAAATTTCTTAAACTTCTTTGATGGAATGATGAAAGGGCCGTGAGGTGGATGTAGTCTATATGTATTTCAGTAAGGCCTTTGAAGATTTTCGACATGGTAGGTTGCTCTGGAAGATTAGATCTCATGGAATCCAGGGCAAGGTGAATAATTAGTTCCACAATTGTCTTGATGGTAGGAAGTAGGTAGTAATAGTGGAAAGACGCTTGTCAGACTGGAGGCCTGTGGGTAGTGGAGTGCCTCAGGGGTTCGGTGCTGGGCCCATTGCTATTTACTACATATATCAATGATTTGGATGAGAATGTAGAAGACATGATTAGTAAGTTTGCAGCTGACACTAAAATAGGTGATCTCTTGGACAGTGAGCAAGATTATGAGACATTATAGCAGGACTTTGATCAGCTGGGGAAGTTTGCCGAGAAATGGTAATTATCGTTTAACACAGGTAAGAATGAGGTATTACATATTGGAAAGTCAAATCAACGTAGGAGATTCGTGGTGAATGAGACGGCCTTTAGGAGTGTAGTGGAGCATATGGACTTTGGAGTTCATGTGCAGAGTTATCTGAAAGTGGAATCACAGTTTGACAGGGCAGTGAAGAAGGCTTTTGGCACGGTGACCTTCACCAGCCAGGACATTGAGTATCAGAGTTGAGAAGTTATGTTGCAGTTGCATAGGACGTTTGTGAGGCCGCACTTGGAGCATTGTGTTCAGTTTTGGTCACCTTGCTATCGGAAGGAAGTTCTTAAATTGTAAAGATTGCAGAAGAAATCTATAAGGATAATTCCAGGCTGAAGGGTCTGAGTTATTGCGAGATGTTAGACAACCTAGGAGTTTGTCATTTAGTGTGTAGAAGACTGAGGGGGTGTTATCGAAGTTTATAACATCATGAGACACATGGATAGGGTAAATGCATCAACCTGTTTTCGCAGTGTTGGATAATTGAGGAGAAGAGGGCATCAGTTTAAGATTAGAGTGGAAAGAATGAAAGGGAACCTGATTGGCAACTTTTTTGCATGAAGAGTGGTATGCATATTGAATGAATTGCCCTCGGATGTGGTTGAGGTAGGTCCGTTTACAAGATTTAAAAAGTATTTGGACAAATACATGGTTAGGAAAGGTGTAGAAGGATGGGGACCAAGTGCAGGGAAATGCAATTGGTGCGTGTTACAACGTTTTGGGCATTTTGGTCGGCATGGACCAGTTTGGGACGAACGGTCTATCTTTGTTCTGCAGGACTCTATGACTCTATAATTCTATAATTCTAAGCTTGCATGGTCAGGAAAGACGGCAACACAGCCATAAGTTAAAAAGTGCAGGGAATTTGGAAAAAATGTGGAAACTGAATGTAGAACAGAAGAGGTACATTTTGCTCTTATTTTTAAAGCTCATAGTTTGTAAGATCTTTCCAACAAAATAAATTGAAACCCAGGATCAGGGTTACAACACAAAAGAGTAACATCAAAACCAATTCATAATTTCATTGGTTGGTGACAACTCCTAATTTGATTATCTCTTATCATCCTGTAGAATCCATAGAATCACTACAGTGTGAACAGGCCCTTCAGCCCAAAAAGCCCACACCGATACTCCACAGAATTACCCACCCAAACCTATTGTCCTGCACCATTGATGTACATTTATCTCTGACCTTTGCACCTCACCTACACATCCCTGAACATTACGAGCCAATTCACTAATCTGGATTGTGGGTGGAAACTTCAGAACCCAGAGGAAGCCCTCTCAAACATGGGGACAATATGGAAACTCCACACAGACAGTCGCCTGAGGCTGGAAGTTACTTTCAGATTGAATATAAGTAAGGGAAATAGTTGCATGGGGATACGAAATTGCTAAACATCGAGGTAAGAACAGTATACTTAAATGGAGTGATGACAGGCAGACGGATATGGGATAACTGCATAATGTGGGAACTGATGAAGTCCATTTTTGTTCATAGTGTCAATCTGTAGTAAGCCAAAACCGAACGAATGTAACTCAGAGACAAAATAGAAATTACTGCAAATATTCAGCAGATCTGAAAGCAACTGTGGAGAGAAATCAGGGATTTTATTCCAGATTGAGCTACCCATCTCAGAACTGATAGCTTTGAATAATCTCCACAGTACTGCGAAAGCTGCTCAGCTGCAGCAGCAAATATTTGAGGTACTCCCACTCATATCTGATGAGCTCCACTCTGAACCCTGAACACTGCAACGTATCAGGGACGTGGAGAGTTACCTGGACATCGAATTTTATGAGGTGGTCATACCCTCTAGATTAACCACGTTGAATTCGATTAGGGACAGGAGGGTATGACTATGAGCGTGGTCGGTAGAGGGATCCAGGAAGCAGTGTGCTGAAGGAAAGAAAAGCCACGTATTTCTAACGTAATTTTAATTCTGATAAATTGTGATACGTTCCACACTTTTAACAACTCTTCAATTAAAAAAGCAAGTGCTATCAATCTGAAAAAAATAAATGCCAGACTATTAAGCAAGCTTCTGTGGGGGGAGAATTATAGTTTACATTGTGTGACATCTTTCTGTACACAGAGTTATGTCTCATCCAGAAACATTAGCAATCATACTTGCCAATGTGGATGCTGAAAATATGATTGACAGAAGACGAGAACCCGGAGATACTGCTTAAATATAAGGGGGCTCCCATTTAATAGGGTGATGAAGGACATAAAGCGGATGCATGTTCATTGAATAGTTGTTCATGGTACAGCTAAATAATTTCCTGGTGAGCAGGGGAGTGAACAATTGTTGGAATAGGCATGAATGTGGTGTTGATGTTCTCCTCAGATCAGTCGTGACCTCAGCGTCATTGAGTTGTACAGCACGGGAAACAGAACCTCAGTCTAACTCGTCCATGCCGATCAGATATCCTAAATTAACCTACTCCCATTTTCCAACATTTTGCCCATATCCCTCTAAATCATTCTCATTTAGGTATCCATACAAATGCCTTTTAAATATTGTAACTCTACCAGCCTCCATGACTTTGTCTTGCAGTTCATTTCGCACATGCATCACTCTCTGTGAAATAAGTGCCCGTTAGGTCCCTTACATATCTTGCCCTCTACCTACGCCTTTAGTTTTGGACTCCCCTACCCTGGTCAAAAACTACCTTGGCTATTTATCCTATCTATGACCTTCATGATTGTATAAACCACTATAAGGTCACCTCTGAGACTCCGACGCTCCGGGGAAATAACTCCAGCCTGTTCACCCTCTCCCTTTAACTCAAACCCTCCAGCCTTGGCAACATTCATGTAAATCATTTCTACAAGCTACGGGGAGAATGCGGATAAGTGGAGTTGAAATGCCCATCAGCCATGATTGAATGGCGGAGTGGACTCGATGGGCCGAATGGCCTTACTTCCGCTCCTATGTCTTATGGTCTTAAGTTTAATAACGTTTTACCTAGTGAAAAGAGGTTCCAACACACTGCTCCAAAAGTGGCATGCTCAATTGTGTTGAATGGCTGAGCGGGCTCACAGAACTGATTGGCATATTCGAGTTCCTTTTCATGTGTCTGTATGCATGGTCATAAATATCTTATCCACTTGGGTGCAAGCATAAAAAGTAGACCTTGAAATAGAGTGTTAAGCTTTTCATTGAATTCAATAAGGACCTTTAGTTTTGCTTGCTAAAAAAAAACCTAAATCAATCCTTGTAATGGACTTAGCTACAACAAGAGGGCCAGAGGATAAGCAGGAGAAGCGATGAGTTCAGCTTATGCCAGAAAGGGAGAGAAATAAAGAATTAAACCTTGGGAGATCTGGAGAAGTTGGAGATGTGTGGGGAGGATGTGGTAACAGTGGACTATACTGCAAACCGCCTTTAAATTCTCCCTGGACCTCTGTTTTAGCTGGAAGCTATTTTTCCTTGCGATCTCTCCAGAATTACAGCTGCCATCTTTGCTCCATAAGAATGAAAGCGCATGACCAACCTTCTCCGTGACTGGTCTATTTCTTGGTGTCCACATCATAATTTGCAAAAAGCATCTGGAAATGTTGGCATGATGCCTTGGTTATCGATGTCAAAGTCGTTAGTGTACACAGTGTGGATCAGGAATGAATCATGAACTCTTATGGAATTCCAGTAGTAACCTTCCTCTTGTTCAAAAGATAGTTTTTATTGACGTCTACTTCATGACAATCAGACAATTTCATGCCAATGTTGTCACTGTCAACTTTATTTCATTACCTGCAGTGATTTTCTTATCAGACTTTTATGGAACAATTTATTAAATCACTGTCACTATGTTCATCTCATCAATTACATTACCCTCATAAAAGTTCTGTTACCTGAATAAGAAATGACAGTCGAAGTCCTGGGAGATGATTTTCACTCAACAAATCTCTACAAGCTTTCCTGAATTAATAACCATTTATCCGAATGACGTTAACTGTGTAGCAAATTGCTACTACCGAGTGTAAATGATGTGGCCTCCAACGGGCTGTTAACCTTTCATTGATGGTGGATGAAGGTTTAATATTATTTGCCTGAAACACTTCACTTGTGCTCTAGTGAAGTGATTAATTTGCAATTACAATTAAATGATAAAGTATTCGATAAATGATCAAATTTCACAGGACATAAACTATCAATGACAAATGGAGATCTATAAATGAATTACTAATATAGATCAGTCAGTTCTGTAGGTACTGTAGGACCGAAAATCACCGTAAAGTTTTAAATTTGGAATATGAGCAGGGAATACTGGAGACATTCAATATCTTCGATAGTTCATTGCAAACAGACATTGGTTCACATTTCAGTTCTATGAGCAAGTGGAGAGGAGCGGAGGTGGGAAGATGAACAAGAGAAAGTTCTGGAATCAATGAGAACAGTCAAGATGTGTGAACAGGTGAATAGAAGCCTTGAATGTAAAGGAAATAGAAGAGCGAGAATGGAAAAGAAAGTCAGGGAGAAACACCAATTAAAATGGGATAGAAATCCAATCATAGAGCTCTGGCACTTTCACACCTGAATATTGATTTCAATTCCTGTTCAGGTCACATGCAAAGTCACAGACCTGCTCAGTTTTATTATTCTCGCTGCAGTCTACACGTCAGATCAGGAGGTTACTTGCCCCCAACTCCATCTCTCTCTGAGTCCACAGAAACTGCAGAATTGTTACAATTCTGGGGCGCACTGGGTAAAAACATAGCAAACTGCCAGCTGGTAGCTTGTAGGTTTCTACTCATTCAGTCCTGGATGATAGACAAATCAGCGTGACATGTGACTTAGAAACGTTGACATTCCCATATACCTGTAATGCTTGTCCTTCAACATGGTGGGGGTGAACATTTGGGGAATCTCGTCGATTCTGCTCCAGTAATGGATAGATTGAATCCTTCATCTCTGCTTCTCTTGCCTCTCCATATCCTTCTACAGCTTGCAAATGCTGACCAATTCCCTTCCATGAAGGACATCAGTGCAATAGTTTGGTTTACAATGAAAGTCCAGTAGCTTTCATGGTCATTTTGTTCCTCGCAGTATCAACTGCACACATTACCAGAGTCGCGACCTCGATTTCAAAACTAATCTGTGTTTTAATGGATTTCCATCTCATTTTTATTTTCTTCTGCGAGAGATCAGGTCCACAGGGAATTAGAAGGAGTTGATTTGCAATGAGGAACCTCAATGGAAACATTGTGCCACAGCAGGATCACTGGCATACTCTCTCTTCCTTGCAGGAAAATGTTGGAATGAACTTAAAGGAACAGCGCTGAACCAGTGTGGCCTGCAAACTAAGAGTGTATTGAAGGATAGTAGAAACCAGTTTCATGACATTCAGCGTTACTGAGAATTTTGGGAATCGCCACAATGTCCTGTGTATACAATTCTCAGATCCTAGATCATCATCATATTTTGATGTGAGATCTTATGAAATATTGAGATGGTGAGAACAGTCTCATCTTCGTTTTCACCACATTATTCCTTTTGAATCAGTTCTTGCCCTTTTAATTCAATGTGCTTGTACGAACAAGAACTGCTGTATATCTCCCAAGACTGCCGATTGCAAGACAGAGATAAAGCAAAATAACTCAACAGCACAGACGAATCAGGATGACATATAAATGAACATAAATGCAGAGTATGGACTCTAATATTGGTGTGAAATTGCATTTTGCTATTATTTATGTGAATTTTACATGATCACGACTTAAATAATTTAAAGAACAATATCAGTGGAAATGTAATCAATTTCTTTAACTGCTCTCTGAACTTCCTCTGGGTCCCTGCATAAATAAAAGGGTTGACGCAGGAACTCAAAAGCTGAAGCATATACCCGCCTTCATTAAGAATAAAGTTTGATTGACTGTAATTTGAACCTGAGAAATAACTGGCATTCGCAATTTGAACATAGAGGAATGTCAGGAGAGCCAACAAATACGACAGAAGGAAGCTGCCCGAGATGGCGAAAAGTAAAACAATGGACCTCCTCCGTTTTTCCAACTCTGGGTCACTCTGATTCTCTCCATTGCCCCTGGTTCGGAGTCTCCTGCGAGCTCTACTGGTCAATACAATGTGCTTGACAGTGAGGGTATTGAGCAGTACAATCAGAATGAATGGAAGACAAGGGTTTAAAATTACTGTTATCCAATCGAATGCAACCCAATAGAGTGAGGTATAATATATTGCTTTGAGGCTGCAATACCAAGGTACATTGTTAGTGATAAAGGAAGGTTCATACGCGAAGTACAAGGGAATGTGTCTGATACAGCTCAGAGTGCAGGCTGCTGATATGACCACAGTCGCTACTTTCTCGGTGCAGTATTTCATTTTCAGCTTCTGGCAACAAATAGCAATGAATCGATCAAAGGTGAAAGTGACAGTTACCCAGACTGAACAATCTCGGAAGCCATTAATTAACATAAGTTTGGCACTACAGATTGGGGTGATAGACAAGAATGCCATTGGGAAATAAATAGGTATAATTCGATTTAATACCACAGCTGTGATAATGACTAAGGCATCCGTTACAGCCATCGATACCAGGTAATGCACGACACATTTGGAAAGTCCACACCTTTCCCATGACAGGACACCAATCACCAAAAGGTTAGCTTTGAAAAAGAAATATGTTGCAGTGAATACATGATATCGACAAATGTAGATGTACCAAAGGAAATACAAAACAGAAATCTGGACATGCTGAACTTTCTGGAAGCAATTGCAAAGAGAGAAAAGAGTCCCAACTGTGCACTAAAAATGTTTTATTCAACAGCAGAAAATATCTCTAACTGGTTGCCGACTCTCATTATTGTGGCATGTGACAATATTCGCTGTTTTTCATTCAACACTGATGTTCTTCATTTATGATATAGTTGCACGAAATGTATTTAATTCTGCTCTTGAGCGATTGTAATAAGGGAACAGCAGCAAAGCTAGACTGAAATATTGGCAAATGGAAGAAGCAGTAGTATTATATCGACCAATGAAGCATACATGATAAAATGTAAAGAAATCCTGAGAGGTTCATATTAAATCAGATATCCAGGAAGAGGTCGCTGAAACAGAAAAGAAACCTTATCTCTGAATTGAAAGAGATCTGAAATTACATCGCATAACGATATTAAGCTAAGGCAGCAACGTTTTGTGACAGAAAATAAAGCAACATGATAGGTATATCTCATTTGCCAACGTCCTCTCTATTGAGTCCAATGATTTAGCCTTAAAATCCTACTGCAAGACTTCAATATTGATTGAGTATTGCATTACACAGGGTGTTTCATTTGTGTAAAACGAACAAATGGAAGATGTGGGAAACAATAGTAGAATATAAAATCTAACAGAACTATCAATAAGCGGCTGTTTATGTTCCATCAGAAGCAAAAAGTGGTATACCATGGAAATGTTGATTTCCCTCAGTAGCTGTGCAGATAGAAAGAAAAAGATACATTTGCAGTGTGATAATTAATTGACAGTTAATCTGCTCAATACAATCGACATGCAATCAAATAAAAATCCCAGTTAAATAATTCATCTGCACTATTGGCGTTAGAAACACAACAGAACAACATTTCCCACTTCTGAAGCTAACAATACACCAGACGAAAGGAGGAAAATGGTACTACTCAATGAAAAGAAAACAGCGTATTAAAAATGTAAGCAAGCAATGCAATTGAAAAGGAGAATTGACAATTTTAAAGTGGGGAAGGTAAGATACAAATAAATTGAAATCATATTGTTCATAAATTTAACGTTAATGCCTTAAAAGAATTGGAAGCAGTAGCTTTCGGAGCGCCGTTCTCTCATCAGGTGATGAAGGAGCGGCGCTCCAAAAGTGACCACTTCCAATTAAACCTGTTGGACTATAACCTGGCGTTGTGTGATTGCCAGTCCAACACCGGCATCTCCAAATCATGCCTTAAAAGTAATGTGAGACGTTCTAGCCCAAGTAAGGTAAAGATGCCGTGTTCTTACTGGACCAGAGAGCTGCTCTCTGATTAGACAGAAAGGACCAGAAGACCACTACACCTCAGGCTCGGTGAGAGGTTGAGAAGGAGAGTCGTTCGTGGTAACCTCAGATAGTGCTGGAATTGAACCAAAAAATTGCTATCCATCCAACTGAGTAAATGATTCCTTCAAAAATACGCACCCCAAGTCGGAAATCCTATTGAAAATGACCAAATTGCCGAACTGAATGTCAAAAAACCTATGAATTTATTGGAGTACAGTACTGATCGCCTCGACAACAGATAAACTCAGATGAGAAAATTAATGAAGTTGCTAAAAATTATTCCTATTTAGTACTGATGAAAATTCTTTACCTGGAATGCCTATAGTTGCTAGGATTGGATAGTAAATAGCAAACACGAGCCCTTTTGGTGTTCCATGCATTTTCGTCTCAAGCTGCAGCTATGTTTGGCATGACAGTGGATGATAATTACATTTATACTTGCTGTCACGCACCAGGGACAGAATTGAATGCACTGTTCCTTTGCACTAATTAATCTAATTAGTGCAACCATGCTCGGTTGGTCTTCAATTTTGATGGATTAGCAATTTATTCGTGGGCGATGTCATTGCTCCAAAATGAAGTACTTACAGAGTGTGGATTAATGATTTTAAAAAGGTGAAATACGAATCAGGCCATTGAAACTATGCACATAGCTGAACCCGCATGAGGTACTCATGTCAATGAATATGATATCTCTGACCTGAGATATTCTGTTGTATTGGAAGGTGCAGGCCCTTTTCCTCTCCTGATCATTATTCCATCTGTATGATAACTGATGAGGACCAAGTCTCTCCAAAACTGTATAATCCCTTCAAAGCAAAAATCTGTGCATAGTTTATGGGCATGTCTATTTTCTTTCATGTTGCGTTCTCAGGGTCACTTTATTTTTACATTATTTGCAGTACAGACTGGAGCAGGTATGAGCCATTGTATGGCGGTCCGACATGTAAAAGGCATCTTGATCAGACTGACTTCAACATGCACAGGTCCAATTCAGCAGGTATATAAGAATTGATATTGGCTGCTTTCTGGCAATGCATGTAATGCGGGGAAAGTCTATTCAGTGTGATTACATTTAGCATGATGTGGAAGTGCCAGTATTGGACTGGGAGAACAAAGTCAGATGTCTTCACATTACGAAGGTGATGCTCTCTGAACGCTTGTCATTCGAAATAAACCTGTTAGACTGTAATCTGGTGTCACGTGACTTCTGACAACATTCAGCATAAACTGGTCCAGTGCATATTGTTCAATTCTGTCCACATAGAACCATATCACTGTGGTCGTCTTCATGACGGAGTTGCGTGGGACAGGCTGGGGTTACATCGATTCATTGAACAGACAGGGACGAGTCCAGTTTCACAAGGCTAAATCACGTGTAGAGCGTCTCAATCAATACTCTGCAATTACAAAAGGAGAAAATGAAGACTGCAGATGTTGGAGATCCGAGTCGAGAGTGTGGTGCTGCAAAAGCACAGCCGGTCAAGCCGTTTCTGTGGAGCAGGAGAATCACCCATAAGTCCTTCATCAGGAAGAAGCCTCTTTCCTGATGAAGAGGTCATGCCCGAAACGTCGATTCTCCTGCTCCTCGGATGTTCCTGATTTGCTGCACTTTTTGAGCACCACTTTCTCGACTGCAATTTCGGAAGGTTCGACCTGTAATCCCTGAGGTTGCGTTCAGTCAGGCAGAAACGAGCAGCTGAGCACAATTCATCTGAAATGATGGAGAATGGTCTCAACAAGTTAATGACCCTGTGGAACTGTCCAACTGCATTTGGTTATTCTTACAGTGAAAGGAACTAGATGTGATTGTTTATATTCAGTGTTGAAAATTCCCATCCAGTTCTGAGCACACAAAATTATTTCTGCACAGTTGCATTCATCATGCACAGGATCAATTCAGGACAGTTGCCTTGATTGTACCTGACCCAGGTTATCAGCTTGACATTCGGCTTTTGACCAAGACTGTAACACGCAGATGAGCGCACTGAGTTGTGAATAATGACGTGCAATGTAGTAAAATAGGCCAGATTGCATTTCCTGTGTTTGAAAGATATCTTCCTAAAGGAAGCTGTTGTTTCAGGTGAGTGCATGAAATATACTAGAAAATGTCTGAGGAAGGAGCACCTGGGGAGAACAGAAATAAATAATATTGCATTGAGAAAAATACTGCCTGCTCCAGTATTCAATTAGATGATGGATGATCTCATCATCCTCAACTTTATTTTCCTGCCTGTTACCTAGAGTCCTTACTGTCTTACTTATTTAAAAAAATCTCAGTTTTGAATGTACTTCATGACACAGCATCTTCTAACCACTGTGGTAATGAATTGCACAAATTCACAACCCTCTGACAGAAGAACTTCCTCCTTGTTCCTCTTTTAAGTGTGCAACGTCCTACTCTGAGATTACACTCTCTAGTCTGAGATTTACCCACAACGAGAAACAAACCTCGCAGCACCCAACCTGTCAAACCCTCTACCAAACACACATGTGTCAATAGGGTAGCTTTTCATTCTGCTAACCCCTTTGTTTACAATCCAACCTACTTGATCTCTCTTCGTGAGAAAAATCCCTCCATGCCTGCATCAGTGAGTGTGTTCCAGACACCCTCCAATGGCATTATATCAAACGTGAGATAAGGGGATAAAAAATTCCCAGTATTCGAGGTGGCATCTATGTACGTTGTGTAGTTTTCAGAAGACTTCCCTAATTCTATACTACATTCCCTGAGATAGACTAATAAGCCAGTTACCTACCTTATGATCTGGTGAACCTGTATGGTAGTTGTTTTGTATCTTATGCACTAGGATACCCAAATGCCCTTGTGATGCAGTTTTCTGCAGTCTACTGAAATAATAATATTTCATTCTTCTGCAAAACCGAATTTTTCACGTTATATTCCATCTACGAAATCTTGGATCACTAACTTAGTGTGTGTATAATTATCTGGCGATGTTTTGCATCATCCTTGCCACGCACCTTCCAACCAGTTTGTCTGCGACCACACATACTTGCCTTATTAATTTGTTAAATACATATTCAAATAATTTTAATTTCAGCAAGCTTCCCTGTGCTACTCCGCAAGTTGCATATTCCCATCTGGAAAATTACCCTCTTTTCCGAACTCTGTCTTCTATTAACTCAACAATTCTCTGTCGATGCAAGTGTACGACCAATCCATAAATAACTCTTATTAGGTAGCCTTCTGTACTGCACCTTATCGGACATAGAAATTTAGATGTTTCACATCGGTTGGTTTTCCTTTATAATCCTGCCTGCTCCCTCCTCAAAGAATTAATATATATTTGTGGGGCATGGATTCCACTGTGATGAAGCCATGCTGAATCAAGTTGATTCGATTGTGCATTTCTCAGTAGTGCGTTCTGCAACTATATTATTTATAATAAATTCTCACATTTCTCTCATGACAAATTTTCAGCTAACTGATCTGTTTTTATTAGTCTCGGCTATTGTTTTCCAATTCTTTGCAAAATTTCCAAACTTAACAAATTCTTGAAATGTTCTGAACCATGCATCTCCTGCCTCTTTACATACTTCATTTAATATCCCAGGACCCAACCCATCATGTACAGGGGCCTTACCTGCTTTTAGGCCAAATAGTTTCACTAGTATTTTCTGTCTAGTGATAATAATATTCTTTATTTCCTCCCGCACAATGGCCCACTGATAATTTAATACTTTAGGAATGCTGTTAGTGGTTATTTGCACTCCTCACCCACTCAAACTCCCAACCAGGTTTCTTTTTGAGACTTCCTGGAAGGTTACTTCTAAGTTTCCATCCTTTGTTAATTTTAGCCACACCTTCGTTACGTGATCAGTAGTGTAGTAATTATATTTCTACATTTCTATTACCAAATGGGCAAGTTGGTTCACTTAAAAACATGATTGGAAAAATGCATCAAAATCCTCAATAATTATCACTGCTCCATTGACCTGAAATCTAAAATACAGAAGGCGAACATGAATTCATAGCGGCATTGAAATAGGCACAAGAATACAGGCATAGGATAAGGAGTACGCCACTCATCCCCTCACACCTGCTTCACCGTTCAATATGCTTGATCTGCAGTCTAATTCCATGTACTTGCCTTTGGCCCATATAACTCAGTACTTTTGTCTTTAAATATTGTCTCTCTGAGATTTATATTTTATAATTAAATTATCATCAACCACCGTTTGAGGAAAGAGTTCCAACTCTCCATTAGTAGTTATTTCTAATGTCACTCGTGAATTGCGTTTTCTAATTTTCAGACTGTGGATCCATTTGAAGACATCTTCAAACACTGAAAATAGTTTGGCTTTATCTAATCTAATATTTTGAAATCGCTGATTAGACCACCGCTTAGCCTTTTAAATTCTCCAGAATGAAGGCATAATTTATCTAAACTCTATATATAACTGAACTCCAGTTGTCATCCTTGTAGTTCTTCCAGAGCCAAAACGTCCTCCAAAAGCTATTTGCCCGGATCTGCTCACAACATTCTAAATGGTGTCTAACCAGGGTTTTGTGTAATTGCAGCCTAACATCTGCATCCTTACCCTACAGTCCTTTAGGTATGAAGGCCAACATTCCCTTAGCGTTCTTGACTATTTTCTGCATCTGTTCATTACATTTTAAAACGCTACGCACATCAGCGTCTAAATCCCTTTGGAAACGCACTGAATGTAAGTTTGTGTTTTATATAACATATACAGATTTTTGCAAAAATTAGGAATAAATACTTTTTGAGAAGAATACTACCGCTCACTTCAATCGTCAAAACGTCATCACTCCAAGCACAGGTTTCCTCACAGGGTGAGTTCACTTAATTTGCTGCACGTTTGCTTCTAACAGTCATGACGTTTCAAATGATAGACATGATCTGTGATTCTTTGAAATGTAACTCTTTTAATGAAGTCAATGTGAAATAAAAGTGTTCACTATTATTTTCCAGTTGACACCGTGCATATTACGTTAGGATCCATTGCATTTCCCTCCAACTGATAGCTTCTGATCTCATGTCGTGTGAGGTGACAGATTTCGCATTCATATGGTCAAAATTCATTACTGACATGTTGCTGGTTCATATCTGCTTTTTGAGAAGTATGGAAAGTGCTCTCTCTCCTTACCAACCACTCTCTAGCTTTACAGTTGTGCTATCCTTTGTAGCCCATCTTGCTGCCTTGTGTAACTCCTGTCCACGTTTTCATTCTGTTTTACAACGAATTGGCTGTCCATGCTTCTGGCCCGAGAGTACTGTTTTATATACCATATAAGCTAACTCTGGTTCTTGACTGCCCCGCTCCCTCTAGCCTTCCTATTGCATCTTATCATTTCACTGCTGCTCCAATTTCAGGCTGCTTCTGTCAAATGTTTGTTGCTACTTGGCTCAATAAAGATTCTGTTCATGCTACTACCGTTCTCTGATTGGTTAGCACCATGAATAAATATTCATCGTAATTTTTCTGGCTTTCAGGGTTAAATTTGCCAGCCCCTGGCATGTGTTATAACTGGTGCATACCGCTTTTATTATTGAGTGAATTCTTCAATCCTATTGTTTGATCTCTAGTCCCCTTGATTGTCGCACTGACGTAATCTCTGACTCCCTGCACTTTTGGATTCAAATCTTGATAGTAAATCAAAAGTTCTCTTATTCTGATTTCATCAGTTGCAAATTGAACATAACTCGATTCCCTACAAAACAGAGCATTGCCAATGTGGGAAACATCCATGTGGGCAATAGATTATGGAACCTTGCAGGAGACACCCGCAGATCTCTGAGAAGAGGCAGACTCAAAGAAATGCAGCACTGTTGTTATCTTTACCACAAACCGGCCAGCTGAGCACACTGTCTGGTATCAGTTGACAGCAGGTTTCAACACAATGTTCAAGAAAGTCTGAGCGTCCTGTTGCATAGTTGCCGAGACATATCCAGAAAACTGATCCTCAGTCAGTGTACATTGTTTGGGGTGTATTACCTTCAGTGAGCTTGAGCTCTGCATTGATCTTTCTTCTTGGTGAATAATTATGGTTGTGATTTTGTTTTCGATACTGCTTAACTAGTTCCTCATCATAAGTCCACACTGTAGATGCACATGATTGTCTCTTACTTTTGAGCTAGCCACCAGTCAGCAAGCACAGATCAAGTAAATAAAGTTGTGAATTGAACTTTGGTTCGATTTATCTCTGAAACAATGATATAACAATGAGTAAGACCAATGAGCAATGCTTTTGGACTTGTTTCAATATACTAAAGTTTTCAAGCCTGAATTTTATTGCCCCATTGATCCCTACAGTGCATTCACCTTGGTGTCTCGAGTGCGTTCCAGTATCCTTCGAAATCCCCTTTGACGTAGAATAGAGTTTTATGGCTTTGTCACATCCTTATTCAAATCTGCTTATCTAACTGAGGCAGCAGGCCTTGAAATGTGCATCAGTTAATGCATGTATGTCAAAATATTGACATGCTGTATCTTTGCCTTCTTTACCTCCTGGCACCTATCGTTCTGTTGTCTGTTACACTAAATTATTGTATCCACAATTAAAATGGATTCTATTTTGTAAACTTGTTACACTCTTTTACATCGTTAATTAAAACCAAACATACAGAACAGCTCACATCACCTCATCATCTGTTTAAATGTGAGTGAGCGTGAACTCCTAATTTCCACAATTCAAAGGAAAGTAACAATTTATTTTCATAACTCTAACAAAAGCCCCTGTTATTAGAAGCAGGTAGAGTATGCAGCAGAGGGCGACTGAGAGGGAGCAGCATCCCTTCGGTGCATACATTACAGTCTGAAAGCAATCACCTGTACTAAAGACAGAATCGTCTGACAATAGCACCCATGATTAGCAGCAGGAAGAGCATCCAATAGACAGTTGACGAGGGGGCATCATTTTTGCCAATACATTAAAGCCTGGAAGCTATCATGTGCACTGAAGAGCGGATTGTCGAGGGCCTGGTATCAAGGAGTCCTTTCAGCCTAACTACAGCATCACAGTAGTGCTTCCCTTCTCCTCTAACCCAGAGGAAACAGCCTGTATAGACAGACTTGTTGTTGCTTTATTTGCTGGTAGCCAGGTAAGCAGTGAGGCTTTGGCTTGAAAGGCTGTGGAGAGTAGCAGGTCAGCAAAAAGTACAATTAAACTCAAATAAACACCTTTTAACTATCCTGTTTAGTCTTACAGCAGTTGAGATGGCAGTTAGGTGCATTTGCATATTACTACTGCAGAATCTGGGAAGTGAGGGTGATTTCCAACTTCCGTGATGAGTCCACCTGTGGGAAGGATAACTTGCTGCAGCTCCTCGGAGACCGTGTTACAAAGCTGGCGCCAGATGGACTCAGAATCAACCGAGATGCTGTGCGCTTCGTAGATAAGAGTTTTTCTGAGGTGGTCACAGCGAACATGAAGGCAGACCGTAGCTGGGTGATCATCAGGAAACAAAAGTACTGGGAGTAGGCAGAGCTTGCAGAAATCCCCTTTGGACCCCCCTCCCCCCGCCCCTCGAAAACAAGTGTACCGTTTCGGATAGTATTGTGGGGGATGGTTGTTCAGGGGGAAACAACAGCAGCCAGGTCGGTGGCACTACGACTGGCTCCGGGGCACACCGGGAGAGAGTAAACTTAAACAGGACATTAGTGAGAGGAGACTTGACAGTTCGCGGGACAGACAGGAGATTCTGTAGCCGCAAACGGGAATACAGGATCATATGTTGCCTTCTAGGTGCCATGAGGTCCTGAGGAGTGATAAAAGAAAGATAGAAAAAATGTTTAAAACCACGACCTATTCGGTGGTAATCTCTGGATGAATTCCAGTGCGACGTGCTAGTGAGGGTAAGAACAGGATGATATGAGAGATGAATTAACGCAAGGGGCAGGGATTCATATTTTTAGACCATGAAAATTATTTCTGGGACAGAGGTGACATGTTCCAGAGGGACGGGTTGCATTTGGACTGGAGGGGAACCAAGATCTCGGCAGCACCAAGTTCACTAGTGCTTCAATGGAGGGTCGAAACGAGATTGGCAGGGGTGTGGAATCCTCAACAGCAGGCAGGCTAGTACAACGCTGAAGTGAAATACAGGAATGAGAAGTCGTAAAGTGAAGAGACAGGTCAAGCTGGAAAACAATAGAGAGCAAACAATGCCTGTTGGATTCAGCAGCATCTATTTCAATGCAAGATATCTGAAATCAAGCTTGGATAGCTTCGTGGGAGTGGTACATTACAACCATGACAGAACCATGGCTAAGGAAGGTACGGGATGGCAGCTTAATGTACCAGGGTGCAGGTGTTTTAGGCAGGACGGAGATGGTAGAAAGATGGAGGGGGGTTGCGTTGCATTTTGATGAAGGTAAGTATCTCAGCAGTAGTCAGAGATGAAATAACTGAACGATCATCCAGTGAAGGTTTGTTGGTGGAGCTAAGAAATAAGAAGTGAATGGTGACTTTGCTGTGTCATTTGGCAATGAAATTCAGAAGAGACAAATATTTCGCTTGGCTTGCATTTGCTGACTTTAAATCATCCTCATCTGACCATTTGAGAATGAAAAATCATACACGTGCACTGCTGCACCTCGCCCCAAATTATCTGCATTTGTTACATGGAATGTTGCCTCAGATAAAGATAGCGACACAGTCGTGAGCATGTAGTTCAGGAAATTTGTGAACAATGTGGAATTAAGTGCAGAGTGAAAGCGGTACTTTTTGTTGTTTTTTTAAGCTCTTACTTTGTAGGGTTTTGCAACAGGGTTAATTGAAGCTCGGGATCAGAGTTCCAGCACAGAAGAACGTCTTGAAAGTGATGTAATAATCGCATTGGTTTTTAACAGCTGCCAATTCGAATATTGAGTAAACGTTTATTTTCACAGTGAAAGTAAACCAGCGAAATACTTGCAGAGAACAACGCAATTTCTAAGATTTAATGTAATGCCTCAGTAATTAAAAGAGAGTTGCCAGGCTAGGTGATATGTTGTAACTGCATAATGTGGGTGCGTTTGGACTCCATTCTGGTTGATAACGACCATATCTGTTGCCAGTCAAAGGTACTGCGGATGCTATAAATCAGAACCTAAATAGAAATAGCTGGATAAACACTGCCTCTCTGGAAGAAGGTGTGGTGAGAAATCAGAGTTAACATTGCAGATCGAGTGATCATTCCTCAGAACTGATTTCTCTGACTTTTGTTCACATTTGTTGCCAGACCTTCTGAGTGTCTTTAATAAATATTGCTTGATTGAGACCCTCCGACTCAGAGTTGATCAGCTCGAGTCAGCTCCGAACACTGCAATACGTCATGGACGTGGAGATTTACTTTGATGCTGAGTTTCAAGAAGTGATCGTATCCCCTTAATTAACAACCTCGAATTCGATCAGAATGTAACTAGGAGCGATGCAGTGCTGAAGGCAAGACAACTCATGTGTTTCTAGCTTTGTCTAACTGACCCTTCAGCACAATAAGTCCACACCGACCCTAGGAAGAGCAACCCACCCCTTAACATTTACCCCTGCACCTAACACTATGGGCAATTTAGCATGGTCAATTCATCTAACCGGCACATCTTTGGATTGTGAAGGAAACCGGAGCACCCAGAGGAAACCCGCGCAGACACGGGGAGAATGTGCAAACTCCACACAGGCAGACGCCCGAGGCTGGAATCGAACCTGAGACCCTGGTGCTGTGGGGCAGCAGTACTAATCACTGAGCCACCGTCCCGCCCCATGTTTACCCGCACTGTAATATTGATGCTTTCCATTCGGATATATTTATAAGAACTACACATTTAAATAAAGGCTTTATCTTTGGAATGCATTCATTTAGTCTTTGACCACTGCATGGAAAAATTACAAACAATTGGCTCCTTATGTGGAGCTCAGGGCGACCTAGAGAGGCAATGGATACGTAGGAAAAATAATTGAATTCAACGCAGAGCGGAGAGGAAGAGAAATGAAGAATAAAGTCTGGGGAGATCGGAAGAAATCGGAGATGAGCGGTTAGGATGTGGTAACATTGGTTTAAGTTTAAAACCGCCAATAAATCTTCCCTACTACTGTGCTGACAAAGACTGTCCCGCGTCTGGGCAGCAATCGTAAACAGTCAGGAAGCTGCTAGCTGGGTAGTCTTGAACGGGACTTTTGTGTTCACTTCTGCTCATCACCATTAATACGGCTTGTAAGGGTTTTCTGGAGTGGGCACAGTAGTGTTATCGGAATTAATCAAGCAAAGCAGGTTGAGAAAAGATTTGATTATGTTGCAAGATTAACAGCAAGTTCAAATAAGGTAGAAAAAACAATATATTCCCATTAGTTGATGATTTACAGATTATGGACAGATTGACATTGCTGAGAAAGGAACAGAAGAGGTGATGTGATAAGAAAATGTTCGCACAATTGGTAGTGATGTCCTGGAACTTGCGGCCTCTGATGGTGGTTGAAAAAGATACAGTGAGTGAATTGAAAACTAAATTGAAGCAACATTTGAGAGAAAGATCATGCAATGATAGAACTGGGTTAATGGAGGTCTGCAAAGACGTTCACGTTTTAGGTCTGTGAGCAAGTGAAAGGGGTCAGGAAGTGGATTTGAGTCCGAGGGGGGAAGATGAACAAAAGGGAACGTCTGTTAAAATTTTTGAAATCAATGAAAACAGTCAAAGCAGGCAGGAAGATTTGTCTGCATGAGGTATGAACCGGTGAATGGAAGCCTTGAATGTATGAAAATAATAGAAGAGCGACAACAGAAATCGAAGTCAGAGAGAAACATGAATTAAATGGGACACAAATCAAATCACAAAATTCATGTACCTTGACACCTGAATGTTGATTTCTATTAATGCCCAATCCAAATTAAATGTCACAGACCTGTTAACTTTGCTTATTCCCTCTACAGTAGTACAGCTCAGAACAGGAGGTTATTAGCACCCACCTCTTCGCAGGGTCGATGTGGACTTGGGCTGAAGGGCTTGTTTCCATACTGTAGAGAATCTAATATATTATCCATCTTGCATCACTTCTTGCCATTTTAACTACATGTGTTTGCACGAACAAGTACTGGTGTATATTCAGCGATTGCTGATCGCAGTACAGAGCTAAAGCAAGGGAATTCAACTGCACAGGCTAAACAAGATGACAGGTAAATGAGCATAAAAAACAATGGATGGAATACAATGTTGATGTCAAATCGCATTTTATTGCAATTTTTGTGCATTTCATATGTTCACTATTGAAAACATTTAAACACTAGTGTCAGAGGAAATTTCATCAACTTACTTAACTGCTTTCTGAACTTCCTTTGGGTCCCTGCATAAATAAATGGGTTGATACACGAACTCAAAAGCTGAAGCATATACCCGCCTTCATCAAGAATAAAATTCGATTGATTGTAATTCGATCCAGAGAAATAAGTGACATTTGCAATTTGAACATAGAGGAAAGTCAGGAGAACCAACAAATACGACAGGAGGAAACTGCCCGAGATGGCGAAGAGTAAAACAATGGACATTCTCTGTTTTTCCATCTCTGTGTCAATCTGATTCTTTCCATTGCTCTTGGTCTGGAGTCTCCTGCGAGCTCTACTGGTCAATATAATATGCTTAACGGTGAGGGTATTGAGCAGCAAAATCAGAATGAATGGAAGACAAGGGTTCAAAATTACTATTGTCCAATCGTACACAACCCAATAGAGTGAGGTATAATATATTGATTTGATGCTGCAATACCAAGATACATTGTTAGTGATAAAGGAAGGCTCATACACAAACTACAAGGGGATGTTTCTGATACAGCTCAGAGTGCAGGCTGTTGCTATGACCACAGCTGCTACTTTCCCAGTGCAATATTTTATTTTCAGGTTCTGGCAACAAATAGCAATGAATCGATCAAAGGTGAACATAACAGTTACCCAGACTGAAGAATCTCGGAATCCATTAATTAACATAAGACTGGCACGACAGATTGGGGTGATAGACAGGAATGACATTGGGAAAAAAATGCCCATAATCCGATTTAATATGACAGCTGTGATAATCACCAGGACATCCGTTAGCGCCATCGATACCAGGTAATACACAACACATTTGGAAAGTCCACACCTTTCCCATGACAGGATAACAATCACCAAAAGGTTAGCTTTGAAAAAGAGATATACAACACTGAATACATGATATCGATAAGGACCTAATTAAAGACAAAGCAGAAATTTTGACATGAGCACCTTTCTGAATGCAATTTCAAAGTGAATAATGAGTCCCAGTTTTGCACTAAACTATTTGACTGCAGAAAAACAATCTCTAACCTGGCAGCCAACTTTCGCTATTATGTCATTTTTGTAATAGTCGCAGCTTTATAATCAACACTGATACTCTTTATTTATGATTTAGTTGCAGGAAATTCATTATACGTTGCCCTTGGGCGATTAGTACATGGAAACAGCAGCAAAAGTTGCTTGAAATATTGGCAATTTGATGAATCAGTGGTATTGTATCGACCGAGGACATGGCCATAAAAAACTGGACGAGATAGAATGTAAAGAAATCCTAAGCGTTTCATATTGAAGCAAATATCCAGGAAGAGGTCACTTAAACCGAAAAAGAAAACTCATCTCTGAATTGGAAGAGATCTGGGATTACATTTGATAACAATTTTAATCTAAGGTAACAGCATTTTGTGGCAGACAATGAATCAACAGAATAGGTATATCTCTTTTGTCAATATTCTCTCTTTTACTCCAATAATTTTATCTTCAAATCTTACTGCAAGACTTCAATATTGACTGAATATTGCATTACCCAAGGTATTTCATTTGGGAAAAAACAAAAAAATGGAAGATGTGGGAAATAATAGTAGAATATAAAATGTAACAGAACTGTCAAGAAGTGACTGTTAATATTCCTTCGGAAGCAACAACTAGTACACCATGTTAATATTGATTTCCCTTGGTAGCTGTGCAGATAGAAAAACATATGATACATTTGCAGTGAGATAAGTAATTGTCAGTTAAACTGCTCAAAACAATGGACGTGCAATTAAATAATAATCCCAGTGAAATAATTCACGTGCAGTATTGGCGTTAGAAACACAACAGAACAACATTTCCTACTTCTGAGAATAGCAATACACCAGTCGAAAGGGGGAATATGATACTTCTCCAGGAAAAACAGTGCACTAACAGTGCAAGCAAGCTATGCAATTGAAAAGCAGAATTGACAGATTTCAATTGGAGAAGATAAGGTACAAATGATTTAATATCATATTTGTCGTAAATGGAACATTTTGCCTTTAAAAGAATGTGATACATTCTATCCCAACAAAGTGAAAGTTGCCAAGGTCATCCTGTTCTCTGGTTAGAGAGAGAGAGAGGATCCATAATGGTTTAACCAGAAGACCATTAAGCCTCAGGCGAGGCGAGAGATTGCAAAGTGGAGACCGTCATGGCAACCTCGGTGAGTGCAGGAATTTAAGCAAAAAAGAACTGCCATTCAACCAACTGAGTAAATGACTTCCTCAAAATTATGTACCCCAAATAGACAATCCCATTGTATCCGACCAGATGGACAGACTGAATGCCACCAAAATCTATGAATTCATTGGGACTACAGTATTGATAACTGAGACAAGTTGTAAACAGAAATATAATTAACAAAGCTGTTAAATTTATTCCTATTTCGCATCAACGAGAAATCCTTTACCTGGAGTGCCTATAGTTGCTAGGATTGGATAGTAAATAGCAAACACGAGCCCTTTCGGTATTCCATGCATTTCGGTCTCAAGCTGCAGTTGCGTTTGGCATGACAGTGGTTGGTAGTCACATTTATATCTTCTACCAAGCTCCAGGGACACAATTGAATGTATTGTTATTTGAAATAATTAATCTAATGGGAGCAATCAGATTGTAGACACTTCTGCTCTGCTCATCTTCAATTTTGATGGAATAGAAATTTATTCATGGGTGCAGGTATTGCTCCAAAGTAAAGTTCTTACGGGGTGTGGTCTTCCTGATTCAAAAAAGTGAAATACGAAACAGACCGTTGCAAATGTGCAGATTGATGAATCTGCATGAAGTATCCCTGTCTATTAATAAGACATCTCTGTCCTGAGACATTCTGTTTTATTGGAATGTGCGGCCACCTTTCCTCTCGTGATCATTATTCCATCCTTATGATCACTGATTAGGGTTAGGTCTGTGTGAAACTGTATAACCCCTTCAAAGCAAAAGTCTACGCACGGTTTATGGGCTCGTCCATTTAATTTCATGTTGCGTTCTCAGGGCCATTTTATTTTAATTTTTTTTTTCAAGATCAGACTGTACATGTGTGAACTATTACATTGCAGTCTGACACCTCAAGCACATGTTGATCAGATTGAATTCAACATGCACAAGTCCAATGTAGCAGGTATATTAAAATTGATATCGACTGCTTTGTGGCTAATCATGTAATGCGGGGATAATCCGTTCATTGTGATTACATTTCGCATGATGTAGATGTGCCGGTGTTGGACTGAGTGGAGAAAGTCTGAAGTCGTCATCTGACAATGGGGCAGCATTCCGACCACTTGCGATTCCAAATAAACCTGTTGGACTATAACCTGGCGTTGTGTGAGTTCTGTCTTCTTTCAGCATAAACTGATCCAGTGCATACTGTTTCATTCTGTCTGCATTGAACCATATCACTGTGCTTGTCTTTGCTACGGAGTTGGGTGGGGCAGGATATAGTTTAATCAATTCATTGAACAGACAGGGACTAATCCAGTTTCACAAGGTTAAATTAAGTGGAGAGAGTCTCATTCAGTAGTCGCCAACTACGAAAGAACAGATCCATGCTCCCGTAGTATGTGTTTAGTCAGAGCAGAAACGTGCGGTTGAGCACAATTCATCTCAAAGTTGTGAAACTGTCCAAGTGAATTTGGTTATTAGTACAGTGAAATGAACTAACTGTGAATATTTATACTCAGTGTTGAAAATTTCCATCCAGTTCTGAGCACAGCTGAATTCAGTGCGCACAGGCTTAGTTCTGCAGTTACATTCATCACACACAGGATCAATTCAGGACGCTTACCTTCATTGCACCGGCCCTGGTCATCAGCTTGACCTTCGGTTTTTGACCAAGGCTGTAACATTTTCAGAAAAAGGTGAGCGCATTGAGTTAGGAATAATGAGCTGCAATGCAATAAAGGGGCATGGGTTGCATTTCCTGTGTGTGGAAGACGTCCTCGGAAAGGAAGCTGTTGTTTCAGGTGAGTGCATGAAATGTGCTGGAAAAGGTCTGAGGAGAGAGCACCTGGGAAGAATAGAAATAAGTAATATTCTATGTAGAAATCCACTGCCTGCTCCACTATTCAATTAGATTGTGGGTGTTCTCATAATCCTCCACTTCATTTTCCTGCCTATTTTCTAGAATCCTTGAATCTCTTATTTATTAAAAAAAATCTATCCCACCCTTGAATACACTTAGTGACGCCGGCCTTCCTATCTCTGTGCTTATGATCTCCCCAAATTAACAACTCTCTGACAGAAGAAATTCCTCCTTGTTACTGTCTTAAATGTGCAATGTCTTGCTGGATATAGGTTTTCTCGCTGAGCTGGCAGGTCCATTTTCAGAGGTTTCGTCACAATACTAGTTAACATCTTCAGTGAGGCTGTTGTTTCAGGTGAGTGCATGAAATGTGCTGGAAAAGGTCTGAGGAGAGAGCACCTGGGAAGAATAGAAATAAGTAATATTCTATGTAGAAATCCACTGCCTGCTCCACTATTCAATTAGATTGTGGGTGTTCTCATAATCCTCCACTTCATTTTCCTGCCTATTTTCTAGAATCCTTGAATCTCTTATTTATTAAAAAAAAAATCTATCCCACCCTTGAATACACTTAGTGACGCCGGCCTTCCTATCTCTGTGCTTATGATCCCCCAAATTAACAACTCTCTGACAGAAGAAATTCCTCCTTGTTACTGTCTTAAATGTGCAATGTATTGCTGGATGTAGGTTTTCTCGCTGAGCTGGCAGGTCCATTTTCAGAGGTTTCGTCACAATACTAGTTAACATCTTCAGTGAGCCTCCAGATTTACTCTTACTCTGAGAATATACTCTCTAGTCCGAGACTTACCCATGAGAAACAAACCTCGCAGCATCAACCCTCTCAAGCCCTCTACCTTTCATTCTTCTAAACTCTAATGTTTACAATCCAACCTACTTGACCTCTCGTCGTGAGAAAATCCCTCCATGCCTGGCATCATTGAATCCTCTCGAGACTGCCTTCAATGGCATATATCTTATCTGAGATAAGGAGACCAAATATGCTCACACTTTTCTAGGTGACATCTATATACGTTGTATGGTTTTCACAAGACTTCCCTCTTTCTATAAAACATTCCCTGAGATAGGCGAACAATCCAGTTAAATTCCTTATCATCTGGTCAACCTGTATGCTAATTGTTTTCTGATTTATGTACTAGGATCCCCAAATGTCTTTGTGATTCTGCAGTCTCCTCAAAGAAAAACATTTTTGTTCTTCTGCATAAACGAAGTTTTCACGTTATATTCCACTGACCAAACTTTGGAACACTGATGTAAACTGTCTATATTTATCTGGAGATGCTTTGTATTTTCCTAGCAACTGACCTTCCCACCAGGTTGTCTGGGACCACACGCACTTACCTTTTTCATTTGCAAATATATAACTTCAAATAATTGTACTTCAAGGACGCCTCCCAGTGCTACTCTGAAAGTTGCATATTCCCATGTGGAAAATTGCCCTCTTTTCCCAACGTTGTCATCTATTAACTCACCAGTTCTCTGTCTCTACGGTCAACACACAATGAACTCTTATTAAGCAACTTTATGTGTAGGACCTTATCGAACAACTTTTGGAAATTTAGAAATTTTACATTGGTTGGTTCTCCTTTATGATCTTGCTTGTTACCTCCTCAAAGTATTATGATAAATTTGTGGGGCATAGGTTCCACTTTGATGAAGCCATGTTGGATAAACTCGATTCCTTTGTGCGTTTCTAAATATTCTCCAACTACATTATTTATAGTAGATCTTAACATTTTTCTAAGGACAAATTTTAAGCTAACTGAATTATTTTTTGGTCTCGCGTTTTATTTCCAATTCTTAGGGATTTTTCCAGACTCGACAGATTCTTGGAATATTACTACCATGCATCCATTGTCCCTTTATCTACTTCATTTCATATCCTAGGACCCAACCCATCATGTCCAGGGCACTTATTAACTCTTTGGCCCAACGGTTTCCCAGTAATTTCTGTCTAGTGATGATCTTTTTAAAAAATTCCTCCCCCACTATTGCCCACTGATAATTTAATACGTTAGGAATTCTGTTAGTGGTTATTTACATGCAACAGACAACCCCTCACCCACTCAAATCCCGGCTTAATTTTGACTATCAGGAGGGTTACTTCTGAGTTTTCATAAGATTCTTTTGATTCTCACCATTCCCCCAATCCGTGGACAGTATCTTCATAATGATACTTCTACATTTCTGTTACCAAATGGGCAATTGTTCACACTTAAAAATATGTTCGGAAAATTGAATCAAAATCCTCAATAATTATCACTGCTCCATTGACCTGAAGTCTAAAACACAAAAGGCGAGCATGAATTCAGTGCGGCATTGAAGCAGGCACAAGAGGTCAGGCATAGGATAATGAGTAGGCCACTCAACCCCTCGAGCCTGCTCCACCACTCAATACGCTTACGCTTGATCTGCGGTCTAATTCCATATGCCTGCCTTGGGCTCATATACCTTCGCACTTTTGCCAATAAAACATTATCTCTCTCATTTTTAAATTTTATAATTGAATTATGATCAACCAACATTCGAGGAAGCGAGTTCCAAACCTCCACTACTAGCGGTTTCTAATGTTCTCGTGAATTGCTTGGCCCGTGGGCGGCACGGTGGCACAGTGTTGGCCGCACGGTAACATAGTGGTTAGCACTGCTGCCTCACAGCGCCAGAGACCCAGTTTCAATTCCCGCCTGTGTGGAGTTTGCACATTTTCCCCGTGTCTGCGTGGGTTTCCTCCGGATGCTCCAGCTTCCACAGTCCAGATATGTGCGGGTTTGGTCAATTGGCCATGCTAAATTGCCTGTAGTGTTAGGTGAAAGGGTAAATGCAGTGGAATGGGTCTGGGTGGTTTGCGCTTCAGCGGGTGGGTGTGGACTTGTTGGGCCGAAGGTCCTGTTTCCACACTGTAAGTAATCTAATCTAATATAAGTAATTGAATATAATTCTCAGAATATGTACCCTTGTTCTTGCATCCTCATGCCATGGAAATACTTTGTCTGTATGTCAACTGTATTTCCCTGTTAATATCCTTAAAACCTTTTAAATTCTAGGGAATGAAGCCTTAATTTGTCTAATCTCTCCTCATAAGTGAACCACTGCAGTCCAGGTATCATCCTTGTAAACTTCCTCCAGGTCCAAAACATCCTCCGAAACCTATTTGTCGGGATCTGCTCACAGCAATCTAAATGGAGTCTAACCTGGGTTTTGTATCATTGCAGCCCAACATCTGCATCCTTGCCCTCCAGTCCTTTATTTATGAAGGCCAACATTTTGTTCGCGTCCTTGACTATTCTCTGCACCTGTTCATGACATTTCAAGGAGCTATGCACCTCTTAGGACATGCACTGAATTTAACTTTTTATCTTCGATAAAATATCTATATCTAAGCAAAAGTTCAGAGTAAATGCTTTTTGAAAAGAAAACTACCACTCACTCCTTTCGATAATAAGTCATTACTCCAAACACAGGTTCCCTGACAGGGCGAGGTCACAGTTAATTTGCTACACGTTTGCCTCCAACAGTCATTACATTCAAGTGATAGATATTATGTGTGATACTTTGAAATGTAATCCTTTTAATGTCGGCCTCATGAACGAAAACTCTTCAATATTGAATTTTCCAGTTAACACCGCCTTCGTTACATTAGGATCCATTGCATTTCCCTTGTACGAGTAGCTTCTGATTTCCTGTAGTGTTCGGTGAGATTTCACATTCATATGCACAGAATTCATTATCGACGTTTTGCTGGCTTCTATCTGCCTTTTGAGAAGTATGGAAATGGTCTCTCCTCTTACCAACCCCTCTTCAGCTTGACAGTTCTCCTGTCCTTTGTCGACCATCTTCTGCTGTTTGTAACTGTTGTCTACCTTTGCATTCTCTTTTACAATGATGTTGATTTCCATGCTTCTAGCCTGTACTGTTTTATATCCCATTCAACTAACTCTGGATCCTTACTGGGCCGCTAACTCAAGCCTTCCTGTTGCTTCTTATCATCTCACTGCTGCTCCAATTTCAGCCTGCTTCTTTCACATGTTTGTTGTTGATTGGCTCGTTAAAGATTCTGTCCATGTTACTGCCTTTCTATGATTGGTTATTACTGTAATTGTATTTTCATGGGTATTTTGGTAGCTTTCAGCAATGAATTTGCGAACCCCTGCCATGTGCTATGATTGTTGCATAATACTTTTAGTGATTGATGAATTCTTCAATCCTACTGGTTGATCTGTGGTCACCTTGATTGCCGCATTGACGTAATCTATAACTTTCTGGACTTTTGGATTCAAATCTCGATAGTAAATCAAAAGTTCTCTTCATCAGTTGCAAATTGAACATAAACGGATTCCCTAAAAAAACATATTGCTCATATGGGAAATACCCATATGGACAGGGGATTATGAAATCTTACAGAAGACACGTGCAAATCCCTGAAAAGGTACAGAAGCAAATAGGTGCACGACTGTTGTAATCTTTAGCACAATCTGGCCAATTTAGCACGATATGTGGTGTCAGTTGACAGCAGATTTCAGCACAAAATTTCAAGAAAGCGTGAGCCTTCAGCAACGTAGTTTCTAGACATATTCAGAAAATTGATACTAAGTCAGTGTACATTGTTTGGGGTATATTGCCTTCAGTGACTTTGATCTCTGTGTTCGTCTTTCCTCTAAGTGAACAATTATGGTAGTGCTTTTGGTTTCGACACTGCTCAACTAGTTACTCATCAGAAATCCACCTTACAGCTGCAGAAGTTGGTCTCATACTGCTGAGAAGGTTACCAGTTGGGAAGCACAGCTAAAGTAACATAACGGTCTGAATTGACTTTTAGGCTCTTGTAAGTTATCTCTGAAGCAATGATATAACACTGAGTAAGACTATGAGCAATGTCTTTGGACTTGTTTCAATGTATGAAGGTTTTCAAGTCTGAATTTCATTGCCCCATCGATCCCTGCAGTGCACTCATCTTGGTGACCCTAGTGAGCTCCAGATAACCTTAGAAATCTCCGTACTAGTGCAGGATGCAGGTTTATAGCTTAGTTGTTGCTTTATCACATTGTTATTTAAATCTAACTCTCTCACTGAGTTAGAAGGCCTTGAAATCTGCATCAGTTAATAAGTGCATGTCAAAATATTGACATGCTGCATCTGTGCCTTCTTTTCCTCCTGGCAATTACCGTTGTGTTCGCTGTTAAACTAAATTATTTTATCCACAGTTATAATGGATCTTTTTTGTAAACTTGTTACACACTGTTACAACTCAGAGGTCTAATCCCTCTGTTAATGGAAACCAAGCACATAGAAAAGCTCACCTCACCTCTTCATCTGTTCAAATATGAGTGAGAGTGAACTGCTAATTTCCACTAATTAAAGGAAAATAGCAATTTATTTTCCTAACTCTAACAACAACCTCTTGTTAGAAGCAAGAAGACCATGCAGAAGAGGGCGACCGAGAGGGACAGGCATCTCTTCTGCGCATACACAACAGCCTGAAAGCAATCACCTGCACGAAAGAGCGAGTCGTCTTGCAACAGCACCCGTGATTAGCAGCAGGAAGAGCATCCAACAGAGGGCTAATGAGAGGGGTAGGCATCAATTTAGCAGCGAATATATTAAAGCCTGGACGCCATCATCAGTACTGAAGAGTGGATCGTTGTGGGTCTTGTATCAAGAAATGCTTAAGGACCAAACACAACGTCATAGTAGTGCGCCTCTTCTTCTCTATCTCAGAAAAAGGATTGGGTGCAGACAGAAGTAATGTTGCATGATAGCAGATTAAGTAGTAAAACTTTGGCTAGAAAGGCGTTGGAGAGCAACGGTTCAGCAAAAAGTGTAGGGAAAATCCTTTTAACTTTCCTCTTTATTCTTACAGCAGTTGAGATGGCAGTTAGGAATCACATATTCCTACTGCAGGATGTGAGAAGTGAAGGAGACTTCCGTCATCCATTAAGAATCCACCTGTGGGAAGTGTACCAAGTTGCAGCTCCTGCGAGAACGTGTGACAATGCTGGAGTTAGATGCATCAACCGAGGCGTTGAGCGCTTTTAGGTAAGTGTTTTTGTGAGGTGGTCAGAGCTAAGGTGCAGGCACAAAGTAGCTGGGTGACGATCAGGAAGAAAGGCAAAGGCATAGCATGCAGAAATTCCACGTGGCCGCCCTCCTCGAAAACAAGTGTACTGTGTTGGATGCTATTGTGGGGATGATCGTTAAGGGGAAAACATCAGTAGCCAGGTCAGTGGCACAATGACTGGCTACGAGGTACAGGGAAGAGGGTAAAAGTAAATAGGACTTTAGTGATCGGAGACTTCAATAGTTAGTCTGACAGATGGGAGATTCTGTGGCAGCAAACGGGAATCCAGGATCACATGTTGCCTCCCCAGTGCCAGAGTGCAGGATGTTTTGGAGCGGATGCAGAACGTTGTCAAAGGAGAGGGTGAGTAGCCAGAAGTCATTGTGCACGTTTTCACAAATGACATGGGTAGAAATAAGGATGAGGCCCAGCGGAGTGATAAGAGGGACCGTGAAAAAAGTTAACAATCAGGACCTATTCTAGATTTTCGTGTTAGGATGAAAGGCAAGCTTCAGTGGAATTGGGAACTTTGGATGAAAACAGATTTTGAAGCTTTGTCCAGAAAAAGGAAGGAGGTATGTCTCAGATACAGGCAGCTGAGATCAGGGGAATCGCTGGAGTTATATGTAGGGATACAGGAGTTTTACTCAAGAAGAAAATCAGGAGGGCGAAAAGGGGGCCAATATTGCCTACGCTGAGAAGATTAGGGTGAAAGCAGAGAGGTTATTTAAGCACATTAACAGAAAAAAAATATTAACCCAGAGAGAGGAAAGGACAACTCCAGGACCAAAGTAGAGACGCGTGTAGAAACGCAGGAGATGGGCGAGGTCCTCAATGCGTATTTCTCCTCTGTGTTTGCCATGGAGAAAGACATGGAGACATGGGAAATTGGCGAAGTTAGTGGTAATATCATGGGGAGAGCCGATATCACAGTAGAAGAGGTGTTGGAAGTATTAGAATGCATGAAGGTGGACATAATTCCTGATTCTGACCAGATATATCCAAGAACACTGCAAGAGGCTAGAGAAGAAATTACGGGAGCCCAGGCTGATATTTTTGCGTCATCGTTAGCCAGTTGTGAGGTTCTGAAAGACTGGAGGTTCGCGAATGTTGTGCCCATATTCAAGAACTCTAAGACTCACACCTGCAGTAAGTAATTTACTTGAGAATATTCAAACAGACGGAATACGAAAGATAATGTTTGATTTGGAGTAGTCAGCTTGGCTTAGTGGGAGATCATGCCTCACAACTTTGTTAGACCTTTTTGATGAAGTCACCAGTAAATTTGACGACGGCAGGTCGGTAGATGCAGTCCATATGGACAAGAGTAAGGCCTTTCATAATTTTACACATGGTAGGCTACTCTCGAAGTTTATATCGTATGGAATCCAGGGGGAGCTGACAAATTGGACACAAAATTGGCTTGATAGTTGAAAGCAGAGGGAAATAGTGCAATGATGCTTGTCAGACTAGAGGCCTGTGCGTAGAGGAATGTTTCAGGTGTCAGTGCTGGCCCATTGCTGTTTGTTATCCTTATCAATAATTTGTATGAGAATGAACAAGGCATGATTAGTATGCTTGTCGATGACACTAAAATAGGTGGAATTGTCGACAGCGAGAAAGGTTCTCAGAAATTGGAGGAGGACCTTGAGCAGCTGGGAACGTTGGACGAGAATTGACAAATGTAGTTTAATGTAGAAAAATGAGAGGTGTTGCATTTTGGAAATTCAAATCAAGGAAGGAGTTTCATGGCGAACCGTCGGGGCTTAAAGAGTGTAGTGGAACAGAGGGTCCTTGCAGTTCAGGTGCACGGTTCTCTGAAAGTGGAATCACAGGTAGACTCCGCAGTGCAGAAGGCTTTTGGTACACTCGCCATTATCAATCAGGCATTGAGCATAAAATTAGGACAGTTACATTGCAGTTGCACAGGAGATTGGCGAGTCAGCACTTGGAGTATTGTGTTCATTGTTTGTCACCTTGCTTTCAGAAGGATGTCATTGACTGGAAATAGTGCAGAATAAATTTACAAGGATGTTGCCTGAATTGAAGCTGGGACTCTTTTTCTTTAGACCGTAGGAAACTTAGGAGAATGTTATAGATGTGTATAAAATCATGAGAGGCAACGACAGTGTGAATGTACTCACATCCCAACTGTCAGAATAAAATGGAGGTTCAGTCCTAAATGTGATTAACTGCGAAATCGAATCAGTGTATTCTCTAATCTCAATGGTTTTTCAGCAGGATGAATAAAAGCTGCGAGAAGGCTAACAGTGGTTACCACTGCCTCCTCACAACACCAGGTTCCCGGCTTCGATTCCAACATCAGCAGATTGTCTGCATGGAGACTGTATGTTCTCCACATGTCTGCGTGAGTTTCCTTTTGATTCTCCAGCTTCCTCCCACAAGCAAATGATGTGACTCAGTGGCGAGGCTCCACTTTCATAGGACTGTGAACCTAAACTCCAAGTTCTCTCCATTCCGTCTTAGATCCTTTCTTTCCTTCCTACCTATGTCGATGGTGCCTATGTGGACCATGACTTGGGGCTGCTCTTTCTCCCCCTCATGTTTTTGAGGGAAAACACTACAGCAGACCTCTGCATTGCCTGCTGATTCCCTTTCGTAATCCTGATGGTAACCCATCCACCTTCTCACTTGGCTGTGGAGTAATTACCTTCCTGTAACTCCTCTCAATAAGCTCCTCTGCCTTCCGAATGATCCGATGCATGTTGAGTACCATATTTTAGACAATCTTTCAGTTAACCAAAGCAGGTGCTGTCAACCTGAAAAAGAAAAGAATTCGGGAATATTGAGCCAACATTTGTGGTGGGAGAAACATATATTACACTATGCAGCATCTTTGTTTCTGCATACAATGCTCGTTCTCATCCACAGATGTCATTAGTCATATTTGCCAGTGTGGATGCTGAACATATATTTGCAGAGAGACTAGAAATCTTCGAAACCGTTTAAATGTAAGGGCACTTTCATTGAAAGAAATAAAGCGTTGGCAGTATCATTGAATATTTATTTATGATACAGATAGGTATATTTCTGGTTAACAAGGACATCAACAGTTGTTTGGGTAAGCATGAATGTGGGATTAGTGTTCCATTCAAGTCAGTCATGAGCTTAGAATCATAAAGTTGAAAATACCCTTAGATCCAACTCTCCATGCCGACCAGATACCCTAAAGTAATCTAATGTCATTTGCCAGCAATTTTCTTATATCCACCCAAACATCGCTTATTTGTGGACCCATCCGAATGTCTTTAAAATGTTGTGACTCTATCAGCCTCCATCATTTCCTCTGGCAGCTCATTCCATACATGCATCACCCTCTGCATGAAAATGTTGCCCCTTAGGTCCCTTTTAAATCTTGCCCTCTCACCTTAAACCGATGGCCTTTTGTTTACGGCTCCCCGACCCTCGGGAAAAAAAAGATCTTGTCTATTTACCCCCGTCGTGCCCTCAAACAGTAAGGAAAAAAAAAACTCTGTATGGTCAACCCTCAGAACACAACGCTCCAGGAAAATAACTCCAGCGTGTTCAGCATCTCCCTCTCACTGAAACGCTGCAACATTGGCAACGTCCTTGTAAACCTCTTTGAACCCTTTGAAGTTCAAGAACATCTTTCCTAAAGCAGAAAGCCCAGAACTGAATGCAATATTTCCAAAACTGCCGAATCAACTATCTGAATAGCTAACCCCACGCGAAGAGCTGAATGGTATATCCCAAATCATAAATGTTATGTTTGGCTACACTGTCATATAGATCTTTCAACTCGGATGTCAGTATAAATTTTGCATCTTTACATAAAGGGTATGACTTTGGAATGAATTCATTGGAACCTTTGACCTCTACATGGAAAAGTTACAAACAAGTGGCTCCTTCTGTGGAGCTCAGTACCAGCAAGACAGCCAGTCGATACGTAGGAAAAGCAACTGAGGCCAACTTAGTTCAGTATTATGAAGATGTGGTTATAATTTTAAGAGAGTTAAAAACAGCAGAACTACCGGACACAGCACCAAGAGTACACAAAAAGATAATAATGCAATACTGTGTCGAACAACTCAATTAGTTCATTGCTTGGAGACAACAACAACTTTGCATTCGACCAATCAGTTTAAATTATACCCGAAATATATCAAACTCCAATCCAGTTTGAATTGATTGTATTGATAATCTTGAGAGCCAATGACACAATCCAGTGGTCCAGAGTATAAGACCTGGGAAAATTGAACAGTTGAGAGGAGAACTGCCACGACCTAGCATGTAAACAGACTGCCTGAAAAATAGCTCTCATAAAAAAGGTATCGTTTCGATCAGTAACCTGGAAAGCAGAAATTCTTCACCAGAAGAAAAGAAGAAACAGGAAGATGTGAAGACAAGAACAGGAAGTTGTCTGGTTTTGAGATAACAAGTGTTTATTTGTAAATTATAATTGGAACGTTTACCAGACGAGTGTTATAGAAGGGAAGATAACAGATAGGTTAGAGAAAAATAATTGTAAATAGTAGTTTGATAATTGTTCTCTGTTATACTTTAAGAAATAAAGTTGTTAATTTTCCTTTACATAGTTCTTGGCCACTATATGTTTTACAGATTACTGCATGGGATACCTCTTTTCTGTGTTGCTAGTTTTAAATTAAGCAGGAGAGTTTACCCCGTGTTGTCATAGTTAGCACCTCCTGGACCTGTTTGGCTTTGAGAGGATTAAGCTGATAGGAGTGTTGTTTTATCAGAGCAGTATTCCCTATGTCTACTTCATGTACAATAGCATTAATCCTCCCCATCTGATTATAACATATGTCCTTGTACTGTAGTAACACATCTTTCAACTCTGTTTTATGCTGCTTAGACAGATATCTTATTAATTTCTCCTACTCCTCAAGGACTTCTGCAATTTTTAATCTACTCTGAGGCACCTCAAAATCCGTATCATCTGGATTTGATTCCCTACTCTGCGGGGCAATAACTAACACTTGTTTCTCCAGTTCTTTCTCTCTACGACAATATGGTTTCACCATGGTCACGTGACATACCCAATATCTTTTTTTGCTATCTGGCATCTTTACTAAATAATTCACCTGACTCAACTTTTTCTCGATTCTCAATTTGATAGCTACCACGAAACCTGGCTTTGAAGGTATTTCCTATCATTGGCAACTGTACTAACATGTTATCCCCTTAGGAAAATGACCAAGTCTCAGAATTTTTTTTAATCTGCCACTTGCTTCATTCTACACTGTGCCCTCTTTAGGTGCTGTTTAGCCAACTCACCTGCTCGATTTAATCTCACCCTCACATCTGATACATAATTTAATTGGAAGATCTCCGACTTTGGTCCTATCAATTTTTATTTAATGAATTTCAAAGAGCGTCTCCCTTCATGACTGAATATTAACTCAAAGGGAGTAAACTGAGTAGATTCGTTTGGGGCATCTCGAATGGCAAGCAATACGAATGAGATACCTTTATCCCAAACGTTCGTGTAACTCTGACATATGCTCTCACCATCGTCTTCAAGACCTGATGCCCCCTTTCCAAAGGTCCTTGAATTTCAGCATGATGCGCACAGGGTTTAAAGTGCTGTATACCTGAGATGTCCATAACCTCCTTAAATAGCCTAGGAGTAAAATTTGACCCTTCATCTGACTGAATATCTCTGGGTATCCCATAATATGTGAATAAAGCTACTAACTCCTCTACCACCTTTTTTGTCTTGATACTCCGTCATGGAATTGCCTCTTTAAATCTGGTAGACTCATCCACTATGGTTAACCAGCACTGGTTCGCACTTTTAGTTCTTGGGAGGGGACTGACACATTTAATTATAACCTGCGTGAAAGATTCTTCAAATGTGGGAATTGGCAACAAAGGTGCTGTTTAAACTCGCCTGTGGTTTACCTACCATTTAGCATGTATGACATGTACAGCAAAAGTTAACCAGATCCTTGTGCATTCCAGGCCAATAAGAATAATTTTGAACCTTAACCTGAATCTTTCGTAATTCTAGGTGACCTCCTGCAGGTAGTTCATATACTACCTGTAATACTTGCTGTTTGTATGCTACAGGCAAAACAATTTTGAGCACTTCGGCCCATTTCTCCTCTGCACTAACCTGACATTGTCTCTATTTCCGCCTGAGGATTCTTTCTTTCAGATAATAACACTGGAATGTTGTCTGCCTGCTTTTCAGAGCATGCATCCACATATCATCTTGTCTTGCTGTTGCAAGTCTCTTGGTCTTCCAGGACTAAACACTTCTCTCTCTCCTTCTGCCTGCTCAGGTTTTTCCATTACATCGAGCAGGGTATCTGCAAACTGAACCTCAACTCCTTCAGCTTTCTCTTTATTTTCACTTCGTGCTCTGACTTATGATAGTGGGATCTGGTTACCGCACAGTCTGGGAAAATGCGAGGACATTTCTGTTTTAACTCCTCAGTTTCTTGGTCTTCCTTGGGCTTCTCGACAACAAAGGGCGTCACTCCCATCTTAGAACCTGTCAAATCATTCCCAAGAACAAACTAAGTTCCTGGAACTGATACTCTGTTAATCACTCCCACTGTAACTTCCCCAGTCTCAAGTTGGCACTCCAACCTGATCTTATATAAAGGAACGCTAAATTTCAGTCCATCTATCCTACAAATTACCACGCTGTCGGGTAACAGATCCGAAAGAGTGCATGGTCGCTTATCCCTTACTCTCAGCGACTGGTTAGATCCTGTATCTCTCAAAATTATATCTTCTTGTCCTTCTCCCCCTTTTTTTGAGTAATCTTTACCTGCAGAGGCGAATTCTTCGTAGAGATCAGGAACTGACTCCATCCCTCGTCTTTGCGAGGCTATGCACTCTCCTGCAGCTCCTCAACTCTTCTTGGAGTCTTCTTTACTACCTTCACGAATGCCACTGGCTTAGCTTCTTCCACTACAATGTTTCTCACAGCGCCTCTCTTCAACGATCAGCACTGTGTCTTTAGGTGTCCCACTTTACCACAGTGGAAACACCTGAGGTCCTACACCTCATTTCCACCCTCTTGGGTTTCTTTTGAGAATTCAACAGCAGAGTCTAACTAGAATGATCTATAAATGAACATTAGAAGACATAGATGGACTATAGTATTGATGTCAAATTGCATTTTATTGCAATTTATGTGAATTTTATATCATCACCACTTAACTCTTTTAAGCACTAGCCTCAGGGACAAATACATCAACTTCGTTAACTTCACTCTGATATTCCTCTGGGTCCCTGCATAAATAAATGGGTTGACGCAGGAACTCAGAAGTTGAAGCATATACCCGGCTTCATCAAGAATAAAACTTGACTGATTGTAATTTGATCCTGAGAAATAACTGACATTCGCAATTTGAACACGGAGGAAAGTCAGTAGAACCAACAAATATGACAGGAGGAAGCTGCCCGAGATGGCGAAGAGTAAAACAATGGACTTCCTCCGTTTTTCCATCTCTGGGTCACTATGATTCTCTCCATTGCTCCTGGTCAAGAGTCTCCTGCGAGCTCTACTGGTCAATATAATGTGCTTGACAGTGAGGATATTGAGCAGCAAAATCAGACTGAATGGAAGACAAGGGTTTAAAATTACTGTTATCCAATCGAATGCAACCCAATAGAGTGAGGTATAATATATTGATTTGAGGCTGCAATACCAAGTTACATTGTTAGTGATAAAGGAAGGCTCATACACGAAGTATAAGGGGATGTGTCTGATACAGCTCAGAGTGCAGGCTGTTGCTATGACCACAGCTGCTACTTTCTCGGTGCAATATTTCATTTTCAGGTTCTGGCAACAAATGGCGATGAATCGATCAAAAGTGAAAGTGACAGTTACCCATACAGAAGAATCTCGGAATCCATTAATTAACATAAGTTTGTCACTACAGACTGGGGTGAGAGACAGGAATGTCTTTGGGAAATAAATAGGCATAATCCGATTTAATATCACAGCTGTGATAATGACCAAGATATCCGTTGCCGCCATCGATAGCAGATAATACACGACACATTTGGAAAGTCCACACCTGTCCCATGACAGGATAACAATCACCAAAAGGTTAGCTTTGAAAAAAAAAAGTTACAATGAATACATGATCTCGACAAATATAAATATATTCAAGGTAAGACAAAACAAAAATTTGGAAATGCTCATCTTTCTGGAAGCAAAGTATTTTGCTAGAAAAGTATTTTATTTAATAGCAGAAAAAATCTCTAATTGTTAACCAACTCTCATTATTATGTCATTGTGGCAGTATTCGCAGTTTTACAACCAACCCTGATGTTCTTTGTTAATGATTCAGTTGCACGAAATTCATTGTATCTTGCTCTTGGGCGATTTGTGCAAGACATCAGGAGCAAAAGTAGTCTGAACCATTGGCAAATTGAATAAGCAGTAGTATTATATCGGCCAAGGAAATGGCCATAACGGCGCTGACTAGATATAATGTAAAGAAATCCTGAGAGTTTAATATTGACGCAGATTCCAGGAAGTGAACACTTAAAGTAAAAAAAAAATCTCACCTCTGAATTGAAAAAGATCTGAGATTACATTTGATCATGATGTTAAGCTAAGGCAACAACGTTTTCTGACAGACAATAAAGCAACAGAATAGGTATATCTCTTTTGACAATGTTTTCTCTTTGAGTCCAATGATTTTGTCTTCAAACCCTATTGCAAGACTTCAATATTGCTTGAGCATTGCATTACTCAGAGTGCTTCATTTGTGCAAAATCAATAAATGCAAGGTACGGCAAAGAGGAGAAGAGTATAATACCTAACAGAACTATCAATAAGCGGCTGTTAATATTCCAGCAGAAGCAACAAATAGTACACCATGGTAATATTGATTTCCCTCAGTAACGGTACAGATAGCACAACATATGATATATTTGCAGTGAGATAATTAATTGACAGTTACACTCCTCAAAATAAACGACGTGTTAATAAATAATAATCCCAGCTACATAACTAATGTGCAGTGTTGGCGTTAGAAACACAGCAGAATAACATTTTCCACTTCTGAAAATAAAATTAACCAGATGAAAGGAAGAAATTGGTACTGCGCAAGGAAAACAAATTCACTAACAACACGCCATGCAATTGAAAATGTGAATCGACAGTTTTAAAGTGGAGAAGATAAGATACAAATCAATTGAAATCATACTGCTCGTAAATGGAATGTTATTGCGTTAAAAGTATAGTGAGACATTTTAGCCCAACTAACGTAAAGTTGCCATGTTCTTACTGGACCGTAGAGTTTCTCTCCAGTTAGAGAGAGAGAGAGAGAGAGAGAGAGAGAGCGAGAGAGCGAGAGGATCCCTAAAGGTTTAACCAGAAGATCTCTACGCCTCAGGCTAGGTGAGAGGTTGAGAAGTAGAGTCGTTCATGGTAACCTCAGATAGTGCAGGAATTGAACCAAAAAAGTTGCTAACTAACCGACTGCGTAAATGATTCCCTCAAAATTGCGCACCCATATCAACGGTCCCATTGAATATGATCAAGTTGCCAAACTGAATACAAAAAATCCCAATTAATTCATTGGTCCTATAGTACTAACCACCTTGACAACGGGTAAACTGGGATGAGAAAATTAATGAAGATGGTAAAAATAATTCCTATTTTGTACTGACGAGAATGCTTTACCTGGAATGCCTATAGTTGCTAGGATGGGGTAGTAAATAGCAAACACGAGCCCTTTTGGTATTCCATGCATTTCTGTCTCAAGCTGCAGCTACGTTTGGCACTGCAGTGGATGATAGTAACATTTATACCTGCTGCCACGCAACAGGGACACAATTGAATGCGTTGTTCGTTTGCAATAATTAATCTAATTGGAGCAACCATGCTTGGCTGGTCTTCAATTTTGATGAACAATAAATGTATTCATGGGCGCTGGCATTGCTCTCCAAAGTGAAGTACTTACACGTGTGGTCTTCCTGATTAAAATAAGTGAAATAAGAAACAAGTCGTTACAAATATGCATATAGGTGAATCTGCATGAGGCACCCATGTTAATAAATAAAAAAAAACTTTGACTTGAGATATTCTGTTTTATTGAAATTTGCAGGCACGTTTCCTCTCCTGATCATTATTCCGTCAGTATGATAACTGATTAGGGTCAAGTCTCTTCTGAACTCCATGATTCCTTCAAAGCAAATGTCTGTGCATGGTTAATGGGCACGTCCATTTTATTTCATCTTGCGTTCTCAGTGCCATTTTGTTTTTTCAGCATTCTGACATGTTAAATACATTTTGATCAGATTGAATTCAACTTGCACAGGTCCAATTCAGCAGGTATATTAGAATTGACATTGGCTGCTTTCTGGCCATGCATGTAATGCGGGAAAGCCTGGTAAGTGGGATTACATTTAGCATGGTGTGGCGGTGACAGTGTTGGGCTGGGTGGACAAAGTCAGAAGTCTTTACCTGACGAAGGCGCTGCTCTTTGAATGCTCGTGATTCGAAATAAGCCTGTTAGACGATAACCTGGTGTCGTGTGACTTCTGACTACATTCAGCATCAACTGGCCTAGTACATACTGTTGCATTCTGTGCACAAAGAACCATATCACTTTCATTGTCTTCACGATGGAGTTGCGTGGGTCAGGCTGGGGCTAAATTAATTCATTGAACAGACAGAAACTAGTCCAGTTTCGCAAGGTTAAATTAAGTGTAGATAGTATCAATCAGTACTCTTCAATTAGAAAAGGAGAACATGAGAACTGCAGATGCTGGAGATTAGAGTGGAGAGTGTTGTTCTGGAAAAGCAGAACCAGTCAGGCAGCAACTGAAAAGCAGGAGCATCGACATTTCGGCAGAAGCCCTTCACCAGGAATGAGCCTCATTCCTGATGAAGGGCTTAAGCCAGAAACGTCGACTGAAATTACAAAGGGTCTGATCTATGTTCCCTTATTAAAATAAATTTCTGCCTTTGATCAGGGCAGAAAAGTATAGTTCAGCACAATTCAACTGAAATTAGGGAGAAAAGTCTTAACAAGTTAATGTCGTTGTGAAACTCTCCAAATGAATTTGGTTATTATACAGTGAAAGGAACTAGCTGCAAATATTTACATTCAGTGTAGAAAATTCCCATTCCAGTTCTGAGCACAGCTGAATTCAGTGCACACCAATTTACTTCTGCACAGTTACGATCATCCTGCACTGGATTAATTCAGGACAGTTGCCTTCATTGTACCTGGCCCAGGTCATCAGCTTGACCTACGGCGTTTGACCAAGAGTGTAACACATTCAGAAACAGGTGAACGCATTGAGTTGTGAATAATGAGGTGCAATGCAGTAAAATAGCGTGAATTGCTTTTCTTGTGTTTGCAAGATGTTCTCGGAAACGAAGCAGTTGTTTCAGATGAGTGCGTGAAATGTACTGGAAAAGGTCATAGGAGAGAACACCTGGGAAGAACAGAAATAAATAATATTCTATGCAGAAACCCACTGTCTGATTCACTCTTCAATTAGATTATGGGTGACCTCATAATCCTCCACTTCATTTTCCTGCCTGCTTCCTAGAATCCTTGACTGTCTTGCTTACATTCAAAAATCTGTTTTGAATATACTTATTGACACAGCTTCTTCCAATCTCTGTAGTAAGGAACTCCACAAATTCACAATCCTCTGACAGAAGAATTTCCTCCTTGTTTCTTTATGAAGTGAGCAAGTTCTTACTCTGAGATTGCACTCTTTAGTATGAGACTTTCCCAAAACGTGAAACAAACCTCGAGGCATATACCCTGTCAAGCCCTCAATGAAATATCCATACGGTCGCCTTTCATTCTGCTAAACCCAAATGTTTACAACCCAACCTACTTGACCCCTCTTTGTGAGAAAATTCCTCCATGCTTGGCATCAATGACTCTTCTCCAGACACATTTCAATGGCATTATATCTGAGATAAGGGGACCAAAACTGTTGACATTATCCTAGGTGGCATCTATGTACGTTGTTTAGTTTTCAGAAACCTTCTCTAATTCTATGCTAAATTCCCTGAGATAGACTAATAAGCCGGTCACCTTTCTTATTATCTGAAAATGTGTTGCTGGAAAAGCGCAGCAGGTCAGGCAGCATCCAAAGAACAGGAGAATCGACGTTTCGGGCATAAGCCCTTCTTCAGGAATGAGGAAAGTGTGTCCAGCAGGCTAAGATAAAAGGTAGGGAGGAGGGACTTGGGGGAGGGGCGTTGGAATTGCGATAGGTGGAGGGAGGTCAAGGTGAGGGTGATAGGCCGGAGTGGGGTGGGGGCGGAGAGGTCAGGAAGAAGATTGCAGGTTAGGAAGGCGGTGCTGAGTTCGAGGGA
>NC_057753.1:1666870-1685408 GCF_004010195.1 Chiloscyllium plagiosum
TTGGTTGGTCCGGGTGTCCTAGAGGTGTTCTCTGAAACGTTCCGCAAGTAGGCGGCCTGTCTCCCCAATATAGAGGAGGCCACATCGGGTGCAGCGGATGCAGTAAATGATGTGTGTGGAGGTGCAGGTGAATTTGTGGCGGATATGGAAGTGTCCCTTGGGGCCTTGGAGGGAAGTAAGGGGGGAGGTGTGGGCGCAAGTTTTGCATTTTCTTATTATCTGGTAAACCTGGATGGTAGTTGTTTTGTGTTCTATGCACTAGGATCCCCAAATGCCTTTGTGATGCAGTTTTCTGCATTCCACTTCAACAAAAATGTTTTTAATCTTCTTCAAAAGCGAATTTTTCACGTTATATTCCATCTGCCAAATTTTTGAACACTAGCTTAGCCTGTCTATATTTCTCTGGAGATATTTTGCGTCATCCTTGCCACGCACCTTCCCACCAGTTTGTCTGCGACCATAATGCCTTATTCATTTGATAAATATATATTCAAATTATTGGGCTTCCAGCACGCATCCCATTCTACTCCGCAAATTGCATATTCTCTTCCGGAAAACTATCCTCTTTTCCTAACTCTGCCTTCTATTAATACACCAGTTATCTATGGGGGCAAGTATGCGACTAACCCACAATGAACTCTTATTAAGGAGCGTTATGTGCGGGAACTTATCGAACACAGTTTGGAAATTTAGATATTTCACATCTGTTCGTTTTGCTTTACCATCCTGCTTGTTACTCCTCAAAGAATGATGACAAATTTGTGGGGCATTTTTCCACTTTGGTGAAGCCATGCTGAATCACTTTGAGACGATTTTGCTTTTCTAAATCCAGTATATTCTGCAAATACATTATTTATAATAGATTGTAACATTTTGCTAATGACAATTTTTAAGCTAACTGACCTGTTTTTTCCGGTCTCGCATTTTTTTCCCTATTCTTAGCGACTTTTTTGGAACCAACGGATTCTTGTAAAGTTAATACCATACATCCACCGTCTCTTTACCTACTTCATTTAATATCTTAGGACCCAACACATTATGTCCAGGGGACGTACCAGCTTTTAGGCCCAATGGTTTCCCTAGTGTTTTCTGTCTAGTGGTAAGAATGTTGTTTGTTTTCTCCCGCACAATTACCTCCTGATAATTTACTAGAACATAGAACATAGAACAGTACAGCACAGAACAGGCCCTTCAGCCCACGATGTTGTGCCGATCATCATCTATGCACCCTTAAATTTCTGTGACCATATGCATGTCCAAGAGTCTTTTAAATGTCCCCAATGACCCTTCCTCCACAACTGCTGCTGGCAACGCATTCCATGCTCTCAAAACTCTCTGTGTAAAGAACCTGCCTCTGACATCCCCTCTATACTTGCCTCCAACCAGCTTAAAACCATGACCCCTCGTGTTAGTCATTTCTGCCCTGGGAAATAGTCTCTGGCTATCGACTCTATCGATGCCTCTCATTATCTTGTCTACCTCAATTAGGTCCCCTCTTCTCCTCCTTTTCTCCAATGAAAAAAGTCCGAGCTCAGTCGACCTTCCCTCATAAGATAAGCCCTCCAGTCCAGGCAGCATCCTGGTAAACCTCCTTTGAACCCGCTCCAAAGCATCCACATCTTTCTTGTAATAGGGCGAAATAATACTTTACGAATGCTGTTGGCAGTTATTTACATACAAGGGACAACCTCTCACCCACCCAAACCCCCAACGAGGTTTCTTTTTGAGACTTTCTGGAAGGTTACTTCTAGGTTTTCATAAAATATTTTTACTTCTCACCACTCCTTTATTACGTGTGTTATGGACTAAGCCAGACCGCTCAAAACATTCTTAAGCATGCAGCCCAGACCAGAACGTTGCAATTTGGTTCGGTAAGTGTACTGTGAAAATTACCCTGATTAAGTTAGCGAGGTTGATTACTAAAGTTAAAACAGACAAAAGAAGATTCACAAAAATAACACAATGAAACACGAAGAACAGAATAAAGAACTCCTACAGAACTCAGTCTATCCAAACGACACTTAATTATGCAGGTCCGAATATACACAGCAGTCCCAATAAGCAAACTTCCTTTGAAACACAGTGCAATAAAGGGTCAAATGCTGACGGTTAACGTTAGGAGGACAGAAGAGAGAGTTTCCACAGAGCTAACTGTTGAACTCCCAACCAGTTCTGGACTGAACTAAACTACTCACTCCCCTTTCATTCTACAAGTCACTTCTAAAACATGACCACTTTGGCCTGAAGTCTCATCTGTTTACAAATAAACAAAAGGCGTCTTAAAATCCCTTTCAACTCTGTACCAAACCAGTCTGCTCGGAGCCCGGCCTGATTTATTACTCCTCTGAAACAAATCAAGGACAGAGTATCCTTGAATCAAGGAGCAGTGTTTAGAAGAAAAAAAACACTAGCTTTGTCACATGTGGACAGTATCGAAATAATGATATTTCTACATTTCTGTTACGAAGTGGGGAACTTGGTCCCACCTAAAAGTATGATTAGAAAAAATTAATCAAAATGCTCAAGAATTATCACTGCTCCACTGACCTGAAATCTAAGTTAAAGAAGGCGAACATCAATTCAGTGAGGCACTGAAATAGGCACAAGATAGCACGCGTAGGTTAAGCAGTTGGCCTCTCATCCCCTCAAACTTGCTCAACTAGATCATGCTTGATCTGTGGCCATGTTCCAGATGTCGCCTTGGGCCCGTACCTTAGTACGTTTGCCTATAAAACGTATCTGTCTCAGCTTTAAATTTTACTATTGAATTATCATCAGCCACCGTTTGAAGAAAGAGTCCAAACCTCTGCTACATGCGATTTCTAATGTCTCTCGTGAATTGCTTGGCTCCAATTCACAGACTGTACCTTTGTTCGAGAATCTTCAAACAGTGAAAGGTGAGGAGGAGGAGTGGCATTTTTGATTAAGGTGAGTCTCACAGCAGTTGCAGAGGTGAAATAACTTAAGGATCATCCAGTGAAGCTTTGTGGGCGGAGCTAAGAAATAAGAAGTGAATGGTGACGTTACTGGGCTTGAACATTAGTCACTCAAATCGTCAATGGTAATACGAGGAACAAATATGCAAGGCGATTGATGAAACCTGCTGGAGCAACAGTGTTGTCACAGTAGGGGAGTTTAATTTCCCAACAGAGACTGAGACTCATAGCCTTAAGTGCTCAGATGGATTGGAATTTGTCGGTTACGTTCAGGAAATATTCTCTGAGCAGTACATAGAAAGTCTTACTCGGAAAGGGGCAAAACGCGAACGAATCTTGGGGGAAAAAAGCGCAGGTTATGTAATGGAGGTAACAGTGGGTGAGTATTTTTGCAATAGTGAACATAGATTACATTACAGTGTGGAAACAGGCCCTTCGGCCCAACAAGTCCACACCGACTCGCCACCCACCCATACCCCTACAGTTACCCCTTACCTAACACTGGTGGGGGTGAGCATTTAGGGACACTATCCAAATTAGTCCAGTGGAAGACATTACAAATGCTTTATTCCTGCCTCTCTTGCCTCTGGGGGGAAAAAGCGCAGGTTATGTAATGGAGGTAACAGTGGGTGAGTATTTTTGCAATAGTGAACATAGATTACATTACAGTGTGGAAACAGGCCCTTCGGCCCAACAAGTCCACACCGACTCGCCACCCACACCCCTACATTTATCCCTTACCTAACACTACGGGCAATTTTGTATGGCCAATTTACTTTACCTGCACATCTTTGGACTGTGGGAGGAAACCAGAGCACCCGGAGGAAACCCACGCAGACACGGGGAGAACGTGCAAACTCCACACAGTCAGTCGCCTGAGGCGGGGAATTGAACCCGGGTCTCTGGCGCTGTGAGGCAGCAGTGCTAACCACTGTGCCACCGTGCCACCCACATAGTTCTGCAAATTTTTAAAATAGTTATGGAGAGGGACAAAACTAGTCCACAGGACCAAGTGCTAAAGTGGGGCCAGGCGAACTTTTAAGGAATTAGACAGGAGCTTGCAAGGGTTGATTGGAGGACTTTGTTTCCAGTTAAACGGATCCCTGGCAAGAGGGACGTCTTTAAAACTGAGATAGCTAGAGTACAGGGTCTATATTTTCCTTTGAGGACGAAAGGAGAGCTTGACAGGAACAGGGAACTTTGGATGACAACAAATTTTGACCTTTTGACCAGAAAAAAGGCAGTGGTATGATCAGATAAAAGGACATCAAAAATTGTTTGGGTAAGCATGAATGCGGAATTAATGTTCTACTCAGATCAGTCATGAGCTTAGAATCATCAAGTTGAACAGCACAGAAAGGATCCCGAGGTCCAACCCATCCAATCCGACCGGATATCCTAAATTAACCTAGTCCTATTTGACAGCAATTGATCTATATCCATCTAAACCCCCCCTTATTTGTGGACTCATCCGAATGCCTTTCAAATGTTGTATCTTTTCAACTTCCAACACTTCCTTTTGCAGCTCATTCCATGCATGCAACACGCTCTGCACGAAAATGTGGCACATTAGGTCCCTTTTAAATCTTCTCCATCTCAACTTAAAACGATGGCCTCCAAGTTTGAATTGCCGTTCCCTAGGAACAAAGATCGTGGCTATTAACTCTATATGTGCCCCTCATGATTTCAGAAAAATACCTCTGTAAGGAAATCCCCCAGACTACGATACTCCAGGATAATAACACCGGCCTGTTCAGTCTTTCCCTTTCACTGAAACTCTGCTACCTTGGCAATATCCTTGTAAATATTTTGTGAAAATTTTGAAGTTTAAAAACATCATTCCTAAAGCAGAGTACCCAGAGGTGAACGCAGTATTCACTAGGTTGCCTTACCATCCCGATTAAATGGCGAAGCACGCTCGATAAGATGAATGAAATATTCCAAATTGTTAGTGTTATGTTTACCTGCACTGTCATATTGATGATTCCACTCGGATATAGGTATAAAATCTACACCTTTAACTAAAGGATATGACTTCTGAATGAATTCATTGAGGCCTTTGACTTCTGCATGGAAAATTTACAAACAAATGGCTCCTTACGTGGAGCTCAATATCAGCAAGAGAGTCAATAGGAAAAGCCAATTGATTTCGACTTGGTTCACAGAGGAAGCGAAATGAAGAATGAAGCCCTGGAAAATGTGACGAAACTGGAGATGTGTGGGGAGGATTTGGTGCACTGCTTTAAGTTCAAAATCCCAATAGACCTTCCCTGCTCTTGTGCTTGCATCTCAATTGTTTTGTTCCAGGAACACTTCAGATTTTTGGCTGCCATCTTTGCTCCACAGGGATCATAGTGCATGCTGATTTGCCTTGGTTACAGATCTGCATCGAACTCTCCTCATCATGATTCACAAAAATACACTTCCTAGCTTCTGGAAATGTTGACCTTGTTAATCAAGTTTGGAGTTGTTACTATGCAGCAAGAACAACTGGTGAATTCTTGTGTAAGTCCCGATGTAAACATCCTCCAGTCCAAAGGTAACTGTTAATGACGACTATTTCATGTGAGGCATATAATTTAAAATCAACCACCACTTTTATTTCATTAACTCCAGTGCTTTGCTCACCAGTCATTTATGAGGCAATTTGTTTGATCATTTTCTCCATGTTCGTCACATCACTTATATTACAGTTATCAACATTCTGGTCAATCAATAAAAAAATGCCACGTAAAATCTTGGGACATGATTTTACCTGAATAAATCTGTGCAGAATTTCCTATATGAACAAACATTTGTGCTAATGGCTGTTAACTGTTTACCGAATTACCATTTCTAAACGGTTACCTACTACTGAGGGAAATCTAACCAGCCTCTTGTGCTGCTGTTAAAATTTAATTGATAATTAGAGAAGATTTAATATTGTGGCCAGCTAATGTGATGAAATGAGAGAAGTGATTGAGTTACAATTATTATTAAATGACAAACAAATGGCAACTGGAGAATTAATCACATTTTACAGTGAATTAATAATAAAGATGTTATCAATATGTTGGGAACGTATAACTAAAAGACACTATTTATGTTCAAAATCTGGAGAAAGAGCAGGAAGTGATCAATGGTGCCTACGGATTTAGTGGAGACAGAAATTAGTTCACGCTTCAAGCCTGTGAGCCAATGACAGGGGTTAGAGGGTGAACATTTGATAGACATGGAAAGATGAATACACAAGGGATAAACTGCTAAAATTGTGAAATCAATAGGAATTAACAAGACACAGAAGATGTGTCTGCATGAGGTGTGAATAGATGAATAAAAACCTTGAATGTAAAGAAAACAATAGAGAAACGAGAACAGAAATCACAGACAGAGAGGAACTTTAAACAAAATGAGTCAGAAATCAAATAACACAGTTCTTGAACTTCGAGTCTTCACGGCTGACAATTGGCTCTTATCAGTACCCATTTCAGAATAGACCTGCAAACTTTATTGATTCCCTCTCCAGGACAGCTCAGGTCAGGAGGCTACTTGCCCCACTCTCCGCCCTGGAACCACAGAGACTGACATTAGACTGTCCCACTGCTGGGCAGCTCTCATAAAGAGTCAGGATGCTGCTAGCTGGTAGGTTGTAAATTTATACAGATCCAGTACTGGATAATACTATAAGACCACAAGACAGAGGAGCATATATTTGGCCATTCAGCACATCGAGTCTGCTCAGCCATTCAAAACAGGGTGCCACGTGCCTTGGGAGTTCTGGCATTAACATATACCTGTGATGCTGTCCTTCGACATGGTGGGGGTGAGCATTTAGGGACGCTATCCAAATTAGTCCAGTGGAAGACATTACAAATGCTTTATTCCTGCCTCTCTTGCCTCTCTGTCTCCTTGTTTTGTTTGCAGGTGCCGACTCATTCCCTTTCCTGAAGAGTACAAGTGAATCAGTTTGATTGATAATGACAATTCGGCAACTTTGACGATACTTTTGTCCCTCTCAGTGTCAGCTCCATACCCAGCTAAAATAGTTTATATTTACCTATCTTGTCTTTTCCCTGTTAATATCCTGAAAATCTTGATTCGGTCACACTCAACTGCCGAAACTTTAGTGAATTAAGATTTCTAATTTGTCTGATATCTTCGCATTACTTAACCCTGGAACTCGAAGTGTCAACCTTGTAAACTGTATTGAACGCCCTCTGGGGCCAAAATATCCACCAGAAGGTGTGCATCTTAGATCTGCTCAAACTTCTCTAAGTAGGGTCTGACCAGCGTTTTTGAAAACGGCAGCATAATATCTGCATTCGTGTACTTCAACTCTTCAGATATGAAGACCAGCTTTCCATTTGCCTTCTTGAATATTTTCTGCACCTACTCCTAGCACATCAAAGACCTCTGCGACTGAACACACATACCTCATTGGACATTCACGGCATTTAATTTTGTGCCATCTGAAAAATATCCTGATCTTTGCAAAAGTTACGAAAATGCGTTGTATAAAGGAAACTAACACCCACTTCTATCGACATAAAGTGATCACCATAAGCATAGGTTCTGTGAAAGGGTGAGGTCAAAGTTGATCTGCTGCATGTTTGTGTCCAACGGTGATTATGTCTTAAGTGAAATATATTATGTTTGATGCTTTGAGATGTAATTATACATTAAATTACATCTTAGTGATTAATAGAGTCTAATATTAATTTTCCAGATAACACAGCATTCATTACATTATCCAATACATTTTCCTTCATCGAGTAGCTTCTGAACTCCAGTAGCCTTATGCTAGAGATTTCACATTCATATGCAAGAAATTCATTATCGAGTTTTTTGCTGGTTGCCCTTTGGCTTATGGGAAGTATGAAAATGTTCTCCCCTCGAAGCAATCCTTATCTCACTTCAGAATCGTCCCACCCTTTGCACCCATCGTCCCTCCTTTGTAACTGCTTTTCTCCCTTGCATGGACTTCCCCAACTCTGTGGCTTTCCATTCTCCTAGCCTGTCAGCACTGCTTCACATTTCACCTCCAGTACCCTTCGATCTTGACTGCCCATCTACATACAGCTTTACCGACGATTATCTTTTCACTGCCGTTCTAATTACAGGCTGTTTGGTTCGCACGTTTGCTGTTTATAGGGTCGGCAAAGATTCTGTCCGTTCTACCACCTTTTGTTGTCAACGAGATTGAATTTTACTGGCAGCTTTTCTGGCATTCAGAGATGAGTATGCCCAATCCTTGCAGACATGTTTTACTGTTGTGTACCAGTTGAATTAATGGAGTGAATTCCAAAGTCTTATTTCTGATGTTTGGTCACTTGATTGTCACATGGACGTAATATATGACTCCCTGCACTTTTGGAATCAAATTTTTGATTAGATTACTTAGTGTGGAAACAGGCCCTTCGGCCCAACAAGTCCACACCGACCCACCGAAGCGCAACCCACCCATACCCCTACATTTACCCCTTTAACCTAACACTATGGGCAATTTAGCATGGCCAATTCACCTGACCCGCACATCTTTGGACTGTGGGAGGAAACCGGAGCACCCGGAGGAAACCCACGCAGACACGGGGAGAATGTGCAAACTCCACACAGTCAGTCGCCTGAGTCAGGAATTGAACCCGGGTCTCTGGCGCTGTGAGGCAGCAGTGCTAACCACTGTGCCACCGTGTCTCCCAAAATCTTGGAAATGCATCTGAAGACTGTCTTATTCTGTTTGGTTTTTAATCAGTTGCAAATTGAACGGAAATGGCTTCCTACGAAACGTGGAATTGCTGAGGAGGGAAGCGTCCATTTGCACAGCATATTATGAAATCTTACAGGAGACATCTGTAGAACCATTAAAGGAATCGGAAGGAAGGAAGGAAATGCAGCACTGTTTCCCCCTAAAATGATTTAACACGAGAGTCAATGGCCGACATTTTCAGCCGCAGCGGGAGTGGTGAGAGTGAGGACCCGGAGTTGTCAGGGAGGTAAATTTCCATTTAAAAGAACTTACCTCGAGAGTCTGCGGCCTCCAATTTCAGCAGCAGCGGGAGCAGTGAGAGCGAGGACAGGAGGCTGCCTGAAAGGCAACTTTGCCTGTAAAAAGACACGCCTCCAGATCCCAGGTCATCATAATATTTTGAGTAAAGATTATATGCAAGATAAAGTTGTCGCAAGCAGACATATTTTGGTTTAACAACGTTTTCCTTCATGAGTCACTTCTTGCCCATTTAATTCCATGCATTTCGACGAACAAGTACTGGTACATCTCCAGGGACTGCTGATCACAATACAGGAGACAAAGTAGGAGAAATCAAGAACACAGCCTATTCGGACAACATGAGTAAATGAACACAAAAAAAGCAATGTAAAATTGATGATGCTGAAATCAAATGTAATTTTTCTGTGCTTTTAATGTGATCACTATTTAAATGATTTATACACAAGTGACAGGGAAAATATGAACAATTTCTTCAGTTGCTGTCTGAATTTACATTGTGTCCCTGCATAAATAAATGGGTTGATGCAGGAACTCAAAAGCTGAAGCATAAACCCACCTTCTTCAAGAATAAAATTTGATTCATTGTAATTTGAACCTGAGAAATACCTGACGTTCGCAAATGTAATTTTTCTGTGATTTTAATGTGATCACTATTTAAATGATTTATACACAAGTGACAGGGAAAATATGAACAATTTCTTCAGTTGCTGTCTGAATTTACATTGTGTCCCTGCATAAATAAATGGGTTGATGCAGGAACTCAAAAGCTGAAGCATAAACCCACCTTCTTCAAGAATAAAATTTGATTCATTGTAATTTGAACCTGAGAAATACCTGACGTTCGCAATTTGTACATTGAGGAACGTCAGGAGAACCAACAAATAGGAGAGGAGGAAACTGCCAGAGATGGCAAAGAGTAAAACAATGGATTTCTTCCGTTTCTCTATCTCTGGGTCACTTTGATTCTCTGCATTGCTCCTCAACCTGAGTCTCCTGCGAACTCTGCTGGCCAAAACGATGTGCCTGACAGTGAGGGCATTGAACAGCAAAATCAGAATGAATGGAAGACAAGGGTTTAATATTGCTATTATCCAGTCGAATGCAACCCAACTGCGTGAGGTATAATATATTGATTTGGGGCTGCAGTTCCAAGGTACGTTGTTCTTGATAAAGAAAGGCTCGTAAATAAAGTACAAGGGGATGTTTCTGATGCAGCTCAGAATGCAGGTAGTTGCTGTAACTACAGCCGCGATTTTTTCAGTACAATATTTCATTTTCAGCTTCTGGCAACAAATGGCAATGAATCGATCAAAAGTAAAAGTGACAGTTACCCAGACAGAAGAATCTCTCACTCCATAGAGTAACGCAAGAGTGGCACTACAGACTGGGGTGATGGACAGAAATGTCATTGGAAAGTAAATGCGCACAATGCGGTTTATTATTACAGCTGTGATAATGACCAGGAGATCCGTCACCGCCATGGAAATCAGGTAATATGCAATGCATTTGGAAAGACCGCACCTGTCTCTTGACAGGATAATAATAACTGAAAGGTTAGCTATGAAAGAAAAGACATAATGAGTGAATATTGTACATGATATCGATAAGTGTGGATATAGCCTAAGAAAGACATGCACAGTCATTTCGCTATGCTCATCTTCGTGAAAGCAATTGCAAAGAGAAAAAAAAGCATGTATTTTGCATTGAAAGTATTCTATTCACCTGCAGAAAAACGTCTGATTTGCAGAAAACACATTAGCAATAATCGTGGCAATGAGGATGTATTCTCTGTTTTGACAATTTTAAAAAATAAATCAGGTTTAGGAAATTTATTCTATTCCGCTATTGGAAAATTACTACAGAGCAACAAAAGAAAAAGTAAACTGAAACATTGATAAATTGACGAAGCAGAAATATTATGGTAATCAAGGAAAGTAAACCAATTTTAAAAATACAGAAGGCATTGAGAGTAATGCGTTTCATTTTAACCCTTATACGCAGGAAGGAATAACTTTAAAAGAAAAGAAAACTCGCTTCTAAATGAAAGACACCTGGGACTGCAACTGATAATGATCTTAAGCTTGTGACAGACAATAGTGCTATAGAAATCTATCTTTCACTCAGTTGGCAATGTAATCCTGTTTGATTCGAATGAGTTTGGTTTCTGATCCTTCTGCAAGACTTCAGTATAGACTGAGTATTGGACTTCCCAGAGTGTTGCATTTGCGACAAAACGACAATAAATGCTAGGTATGAAGAATAGCATTCGAATAGAAAATCTAACTGAACTGTCAGGAAACTACTGTTACTATTCCATCGCAAGCAACAAGCATCGCACCATAGTCGAACTACGCAACTTCAACATATGTGCAGATGTAAAACAAGTGACACGTTTGTAATGTGATAATGAATTGACAGTTGCTGTGCTCAAAATACTATTGAAATGCAATTCAGCAGTCATCCCACTGAGATAATTCATGGACAGTCACGGTTGTAGGAACACAACAACACAAGTGTTCTGAGTTCTGATGATAAAAATAAGTCACTAAAAGGGTGGAAAAATAATTTTACTCATGGAAAATAATTGCACTAACAACGGAAGGAAACTATGTCATTGAAAAGGAAAAATAGCAGTGTTATTCTAAATTAATATAGAAATTCATGGAAAATATCTTGTTCGTGAAATGGAACATCTATACCCTTTAAAGGAAGCTGAGACTTTCTAACCCATCGAACGCAAAGTTGCCATATTCTTACTAGACCATAGGGCTGTGGTTTGGCAGAGAGAAAACACCCCTGATGCTTTAACCTGAAGGCCATTCTGCTTCAGGCGAAATGAGAGGCTGAGAAGAAGAGTCAGTCATGTTAAACGCAGCCAGTGCAGGAATTGAACCAAAAACCACCAGTCAAGCCAACTGCGCTAACTGACTCATTCAAAGCTGCATAAACCCAAATAGACAATCCTATTGAAATTTCGCCATGTTATCGGACTGAATATCAAAACGATTGTGAGTTCATCAGGACAACAGAATTGCTAACCGAGAGAAGGAGTAGCCTGGTATGAGAAAATTAAAGAAGCTATTAAAATTATTTCTGTTCAGAAACTGACGAATATCCTTTACCTGGAAGCCCAATAGTTGCTAAGATTGGATAGTAAACATCAAACACGAGCCCTTTTGGCAACCCATGCATTTCTGTCTCAGGCAGCAGTTGCTTTCAGCACTACAGCAGAAGATAGCTACATTTATAACTGATGCCAGACTCTAGGGAAACAATTAATTGCATTGGGCTTCTACAATAATTACTCTAATTGAAACAAGCAGATAAGAGATTCTTCTTTCCAGCTCACCTTAAACTTTGATGGAATACAGATTTTATTCATGGACTCTGGCATTACTTTAAAGTGTAGTCTCTCTGGTTTTAAAAAAAAGAACTGAAACGCGAAACAGGCCGTTGCAAATTTGCATAAGACTATTTTGCATGAAATACCCTTGTCTCTGAAAAGAAAATTGACCTGAGACCGTCTACTTAACAGAATGTGCGGTCACTTTTCCTCTCCTGATTATTATTCCGTCCGTGCAATCAGTGATTTGTTCCAAGGTGCTTTCAAGTTCCTCTGAAAGCGTACAACCACTTTAAAGCATCAGTCTGTGTAACGATTATGGGCATGTGCGTTATGTTTCATGCGCGTTCACAGAGTCAGTTACATTTACAAGTACTTCCAGTGCAAACTGGACCATGTGGTAACCGTTATATTATATTCTCATATGTCAAACACATCTTGATGAGATTGAATTCAACATCCGCTGTTCATATTCAGCAAACGTATTAGAATTGATATTTTAGACATTCTGTCTACGTATTTAGCATGGTTAAAGCCTGTTCAATATGATTGCGTTCAGCATAAACTGGTTCAGTGCGTACTATTGTATTCTGTCCACACAGAATCATATCACTGTGGTTGCCTTCAGTCAGAGAGTTGCGTGGGGGAGGGTGGGGTTAAGTCTATTCATTGAACATACAAGAACTGTTCCAATTTCACAAGGCCACATGAAGTGCAGGCAGGCTCATTGAGTACTCTCTGATATAAAAGGACAGATCCATGTCCTCCTCAGGTGCATTTAGTCAGAGCTACAAGTTGCAGAGGAGCACAATTCATGTCAACGTAGAAAGAAATGTAGCAAAAATAAAAATAAACGTCATTGTGAAAATGTGCAAGTTAATTTGGTTACTGTACAGTGAAAGGAACTAGTTGTGAATGTTTGCATTCACTTAAGAAAATTCCCATTCATTTCTGAACACAGTTATCTTCAATGTGCACAGCTTCCGTTCAGCTCAGTTATATGTAACGTGCACATGATCAATTGAGGGCACTTGCTTTTGTTGTGCTAGGTCCACGTCAGCAGCTGATATTCGGCTTTCGTCAAGATGGTAACATGTTCAGCAGAATGTGAGCTCATTGAGTTTCAAATGGTGAGGCGAAATGTGATAAAATGGCAAGGGTTGATTCCTAGGTTTGCAAGACATCACCAGAAAATGAGCTGCAGTTTCAAGTGAGTGCCTGAAATAGACCTGGAAAAGATCATGGGAGAGTCATAGAACATAAAATATAGAAAAGTATAGCGCAGAACAGACCTTTCAGCCTACGATGTTGTGCTGAGGATTAATCCCAATCTAAAATATAATAAACTAACCTCTGCACCCCTCAATTCACTGTTGTCCATTTGCATGTCCAGCAGTTGCTTAAATGTCCCCAATAACTCTGCTTCCACCACTACCGTTTGCAATGCATTCCATGCGTTCACAGCTCTCCAAATAAAGAACCTACCTCTGAGGTCTTCTCTATGCCTTGCTCCTAACATCTTAAAATTATGACCCCTCGTGGCAGTCTATCCTGCCCTGGGGAAAAGTCTCTGGTTATCGGGTCTATCGATGCCTTGCATTACATTATACACCTCGATCAGGTCACTACTCTTCTTCATTCTCTCCAGAAAGAAAAGGCCGAGCTTAAGTCATTCCCTCAAAGACAAGCCTTCCAGTCCAGGCAACATCCTGGTGAATCTTCTTCACACCCGCTGCAAAGCCTCTGCATTTTTCCTAATTAGGGCGACCAGAACTGGACACAATATTCCAAGTGTGGTCTCACCAGAGTTTTGTTGATCTGCAGCAAAGCCTCACGGCTCTTAAATGCGTATCCTCCGTTAATGAAAGCCAAAACACCACACGCTTTCTTAACAACGTTATCCACTTGCATGGCAAATTTGAGGGGTCAATGCAGGTGAATATCAAGATCCGGCTATTCCACCACACTGCCAAGAATCTTGTCTTTAATCCTATATTCAGCATTCAAGTTCGACCTTCCAAAACACATCACCACATTTATACAGGTTGAACTCCATCTGTCATTTCTCAGCCCAGCTCTGCATCCTGTCAATGTCACGCTGCAGACAGCAACAGCCCTCGACACTATCAACAACCTTTGTGTCATTGGCAAATTCGCTACCCCACCTCTCTACCTCCTCATCCAAGTCATTTATTGCAATATAACTTCTAAGAGCAGAGGCCCAATAACAGAGCCCTGCGGGATACCATTCACCACTGACTTCCAGGCTGAACATTTTCCATCTACAACCACACTCTGCCTTCTGTCAGCCAACCAATTCAGAACCCAGATAGCCAAATCTCCCCGTATCCCATACCTCCTGACTTTATGCATGAGCCTACCATGGGGAACCTTATCAAGTGCCTTGCTGAAGTCCATATGCACCTCATCCATTGCCCGACCTTCGTCAACCTATCTCGTCACTTCCTCAAAGAACTCAATAAGTTTTGGGTGGCATGACCCACCACTCTCAAAGCCATGCTGACTGCTTTTAATAACCCCATACGTTTCCAAATAATCATAAATCCTATCCCTCAGAATCCTTTTCAAAGACTTGCTGACAACAAAGTAAGACTGACTGGTCTGTAATTGCCAGGGATTTCCCTATTACCCTTCTTGAAAAGAGAAACAACATCCGCCCCCCCAACCCTCCAGTCCAACTCCCATGGAGGGTGAGGAGGCAAAGGTCTTCGCCAGTTGCTTAGCAACCTCCTTTCTCGCTTCCAGGAGCAACCTAGGATACATATGGTCTGGGCCTGGAGAATTACCAATCTTAATGTTTGCCAAAATTTCCAGCACATTAACCTCCTCAATCTCGATCTGTTCAAGCCTGCTTCCGGCTCCTCAAAGTTCTCATTCACAACAAGGTCCCTTGCCTTAGTGAAAACTGAAGCAAAAATCTCATTTAGGTCTTCGCCCGTCTGCTCTGATTCCACACCACAAGTTCCCTCTGCTATCCCTGACCAGCCCTGCCTTCTCCCTGATCATTCTCGTATTCCTCATGCATGAGTCAAATGCCTTTGGGATCTCCCTGATCCTTCCCGCCAAACCTTTTTCATGCCCGAAGTGGCTCTCCTCAGTCCATTTTTGAACTCCTTTCTCGTAAGCCTGAAATCCTGTAAGGGTGTGCTAGATTCCTTTTCTTCCACCTTATGTAAACTGCCTTCTTCCTTTTGACGAGAAACTCCTTGTTCTCTTCATCCAAAGTTCCTTAATCGGACCCCTTCTTGCCTGTCTCAGAGGAACAACTTTATGCATCACTCACAACAACTGCTCATTTTTTATAGATATTTTTATTAGAGATTTAACATTTTTACAAGTTTACAATAATAAACAAAACTCTCAAATACAAACATTGATATACAATTAAATAAAATATACAATAGCCAAAATTTAACAAAAGAAAAAATACCGAAAAAGGAAAAAAAAACAAAACTCAACTATCTACTAATCTAACGTACAACTAACCAGAGTGTATATTTAAGTCTCTTACATGCTCGGAATGTGTTAACATCAAATGTAATAAAACCCGTATTCGCGTGGGATTCCGCTCCGAAGGGGCCCTGGACCAGCCAGGTTTGTAGTCTCAATTAAATAAAAGCCCTTGTTAGGATAGCCGAAATATCTGTATTTATGTAATTAAAGAAGGGCTGCCATATTTTATAAAATAATTCGGTCTTTCGGTGCACCATATTTGTAAGGAAGTCAAGGGGAATACATTCCATAATTAATCTGTGCCAATTTGAAAGTCCAGGGGGGCCCTCAGCCACCCAGTTTACCAAAATATTTTTCCTTGCTCAGAATGCGAGAATAGAAAATAGTCTCTTCCCGTACATGTCCAGGGAGGGAAAGTTCGAAAAGCCCAAAAGGAGAGATACAGGGTCCACTTTAATTTCCGTTCCTAAAATGTCTGTCAGGGTACTTGCTATTTTAATCCAATATCTACGGATCTTATGACAGGTCCATAGGCAATGTACAAGAGTGCCCATCTCTATTTTACATTTGGGACACGTTGGAGATGCCCCTGCCTGAAATTTTGCCAAGCGAGGCCCTATGAAGTATCTTCAGCTGGATAGCCTGGGTTCTGTTACAGATAGTAATTCTTCTAGCGTTTTCCCAAATATCATTCCATGTTTCTATAGAGATTTTGGAGATGCTCCTGCCTTAAATTTTGCTAATCGAACCGGTGCTGTATGGGCCCTATGAAGTATCTTCAGCTGGATAGCTTGGGTTCTGTTACAGATAGTAATTCTTCTAGCGTTTTCCCAAATATCATTCCATGTTTCTCTAGAGATTAATCCTGATCCCATGTTTTAAGCAGATTATCCATATCTCCTGATACTTCATCATATAGTAAATGATAAATAGTACTGACGGAAGATACCCCCACTGGTCGTAGGACACTACATTCTCTATCTGATTTATGAAGACTATCTAATAACGTAGTCTTCTTCTGTATATAGTCTCGAATTTGGAAGTATCGAAAGAGGTCTCCATTAGGTAATCCGAATTTCTGACGCAGCTGTTCAAAAGACATCAGGACCCCATCTTTAAATAGGTCTCCTAGACAGGAGATACCCCTGGATCTCCAGAGTTTAAAAGTGGCATCTGTAAACCCAGGTTGGAATCCCCATGTTCCCACTATCGGTGCATAGGGGGATGTTTTATGTGAATTACCCACATTTTGCCGCATTATATTCCAAGCCTTAATTGTGTTTAGTATTATAGGGTTTTTGCAGTGATCTGTAATGATTTTCCTCTTGTCTGAAAATAAAAGGTTAATAAGTGGGTATTTTACTTGAGAAGCCTCGATGTGCAACCAGATTGATTGTGGATCAGACAAGACCCAATCAGCTATGTAACTTAATAGGGAACTTAACTAATATTTCCTATAATCTGGGAAGTCCAATCCTTCCCTTGCCTGTGGGAGCTGTAGCTTCTTCAGCTTAATGAGGGGCCGTCTATGATTCCAGATAAAGGAACCCAGCCAGCCATATAAGTTACGTAGAGCCAGCCTCAGCAGCATCACCGGAAACATTCTCATACGATATAGGAGACGGGGCAGGACATTCAGTTTAATTAGTGCTATTCTACCCAACTAGGAAATTGGAAGGTCTCCCCATCGCTGGAGGTCCTGCCTTATCCTTTCCAGCAAATGCACAAAATTAGCCTTATACAACTGACCAAATACTGGGGTAATAAAAATGCCTAAATATAAGAAGCCCTCCAGGGACCAACGAAAGGGAAAAAGGGATCCGTCCACTAAGTGGGGTGTCATAGCAAGGCCTCCCATTGGCATAGCCTCCGATTTTGAAAAATTAATTTTATAGCTTGAGAATGCGCTAAATGTATTAATAACTTGGATTAGGCAAGGTACGGACATCAGAGTATTACTGAGGAATAGAAGAACATCATCTGCATAAAGGGAAATTTTATGTTTACCTGTGCCAATCCTTGGGGCCGTTATATTAGGATCAGCTCGTATAGCTTCTGCTAGTGGTTCAATTATTAGCGTAAATAACAATAGCGAGAGAGGACATCCCTAACGGCAGCCCCTACCCACATTGAAGCTATCTGAACCTAATCCATTGGTAACCACAACTGCTTTGGGATCACTATACAATGTTGAGACCCATTTGGTAAACACCTGTCCAACGCCAAACCTTTCCAATGTGTAAAACAAATATGACCATTCAACCCTATCAAATGTCTTTTCCGCGTCTAATGAAACTACTACTCCTGGTATCATTCCTTGATGACAGGCTTGAATCATATTCAAAACCCTTCTAATATTATTGGATGATCTACGGCCCTTAATAAACCCCGTCTGATCCTCCTTTCTAGTCTCAATGCTAACGTTTTAGAAAGGATTTTAGAATCTACATTTAGCAAGGATATTGGTCTATATGACGTACAATCTTCTGGATCCTTTCCTTTTTTAAGGATAAGAGAGATATTTGCCTCTTTCAGCGAAGGTGGGAGACAGCCCTGACTATATGCATAGTTAAAAACAATGACTGCAGATGCTGGAAACCAGATTCTGGATCAATGGTGCTGGAAGAGCACAGCGGTTCAGGCAGCATCCGAGGAGCTTCAGCAAAATCGACGTTTCGGGCAAAAGCCCTTCATCAGGAATAAAGGCAGAGAGCCTGAAGCGAGGAGAGATAATCTAGGGGAGGGTGGGGGTGGGGAGAGAGTAGCATAGAGTACAATGGGTGAGTGGGGGAGGAGATGAAG